>NW_017731988.1:444981-494346 GCF_001890085.2 Hipposideros armiger
CAATAGATGGGGGGAGGGGGGTTGTTACTTTGTGAGGGTGAAAAGGGTAACTATTGCATTGTTCTGTACACCTGAAACTAACAATAAAAAATATTAAAAAAAAATAAAGTGAGTTTTTAGACTGGCTAACCTAATTTTTAAATCTTTCTTTACAAACCTTTCTCATTACAGAAACAAAAGATCTGTGGGAGCTTGACTTTGCAGCATCACATGCTAGAACCTGTCCAGCGGATCCCCCGATATGAGATGCTCCTTAAGGACTACCTAAGGAAACTGCCCCCTGATTCTCCAGACTGGAATGATGCTAAAAGTAAATGCTTCTCCCCTTCCCCTTCTCTCTTCCATTATGGGATAATTCAGTGGCCACACAGTCTTGTGGTTCCAATGCAAGACAGGTCTCATAGCCACTTTAGTAAAATATGTGTCAGAAAATAGCCTAACTGGAAGTTGTTATCAGCACCTCAATAAGGCAAGCCCTTTTGAGCCCAAATCATAGGTTTAGAGCAATGCAAATCACACTTCTCATGCTGGTTTCATGTTAATCATTAACTCTAAAATATAAAACTATAGTCTTAGAGACATCTGGAATAGCAATACACAATTACCTTGTCACAGGAAGAATACAGCCATTCAGAATTACTAGTGCTGCTGGTTAATTAGATAGGTTGATGCATACCAAAAAAGTTAAGCTGGCATTTACTATGTAAAAATAACCTAAGCAAAGTTAGCTCTACCTGCTCAGAAGAGAAAATGGTGCTATTTAGTGTCGGTTAACATCTTTTCTGAGAAAACTTTATTCCTCTTCTGCTAGTTGTCTTTTATTTTTTTCGTTAGATTATCATGAAGGGCTTTTTTAAGGCTCAAGAGTTTCAATAAGAATGTCACTTTCTTGTGTACTTTTAAAAAATCAATTAGCCCTAAAAGGAAGAATGAAAGTTAAGAACTAAAAATGTAGTTCTTCAACAAGTACTAATAATACTGGTGTACAATCCTAAGGCATTGCTGCTTTCCCTAATAATTGCTTGTCTTCTATTGTAAGTGAGCCTTGACAAGAGATGACGAGCACAAGACACAATCTTTGATCTTGGAGCTTGGGTCTTTTTTTGAACACAGGCTCTGATATGATTCTGTCACCATCCAAGTGAGTCAGTGACCACAGGAACATCTCTTCTCCCCTTTCTCTTTCTGCATTGAGAACTTTCGTTGCTTGCCTTCTTCCACTTTCTGCTCATTTGTCCCAAGTGCTTGGTTTTAGTGGCAGAACTAGTGGTTGGATTGGGGGTGGGACTCACCACTGCTACTCAAACAGGTCTCCTGGGTAGTGGCCTGAGCCCCTCTTGTTTTGTCTCCTTTTACCATGGATCCTTTACCATGGAATGCACAGAATTGCCCCAATCAGGATAGTTCTCTAAAATATCAATACAAATTCAGTTTGTTCCATACTCCAAGTCTTTGCCTTCCTCTAAGGTGCCAATGTCAAAAATGACAAAGTCGGCAACATGGTAGCGTATTTTATTGCTGTTTTTGGTTTCCCATTGCTACTTTCACTAAAATTCTAAAGAAATAACAGAAGTGCCTTTAGAGACTGAAAAGTAGAACAGAAAACCACAAAAGTACATTTTATTCAGCCGTGGAACAAAGAAGACAGAAAATTTTGTCCAGAGGTGATAAGGTAGCTGTGATAACAGAATTAACCCGACCAGTAATCACAAGATAGAAAAGAAAGGAAGAGAGCAGGGAATGATTTAGGATTGAGAGCATCCCCTGGGGTTGAACCTGAAGGAGGCCTCAGCTTCCATGGCCCTCCACCAGCAGTGCCAGAGCTCCTACCTTGCTCATTCCAAAGAGTTCCCACTCCCATCTCTTGCTACCACCTGCCACCGCAACAAAACCTTCCATCAACATTGGCGTCAGAAGATTCTCTTTCATCTGACCCAGGCTGGGACTGGGAATGTGTTTTCCCAAAGAAAGTTGGTTATGCTTGGTGGCTAATTTGCTCATAAAACTATTAAAATAATACTGTTGAAATGTAGAAATTTGAGTTGGAAGACTTAGGTTCAAATGTGGCTCTTTAATATCATAGTTGTGTGACCTTAGCCAAGTCACATCACTCCATTTCTTTCACCTGCCAAATGGAACTAATACAATTTCCATTCAAGGCTTTATAAGAATTAATTGACATAATATATATGAAAGCACCTGGCAAAGTGCCTCGTACAAAGCTGGTGTACAAGGTCCATTATGGATTAAATGTACCTGTAAGCCTAATCATTGTATATGATTTTTTATGAGACAATACCCTAAAAAAAGAAAACAAAAGAAAATACCCTTTAAGTTCCAAGTGATCTGCTTACAAATGAACTTTTAAAAGTACCCAGTTTCTAAATGGAAATTGCCCCTGCTTTTATTATGTATCTTTGGTCTCATATTTCTTCTTTTCCTTCTTCTTTTTTCCAGATTTCTTCTTCTTATCATGTATAGCGTGTTTCAGCTATCTAACAGCATAGTAAGGACAACATATATTTATTTTATTTTCTTTTTCCCCCATTTAGAATCACTTGAAATTATATCTACAGCAGCGAGCCATTCTAATAGTGCAATAAGAAAAATGGTAAGTGGTTTTTCAGAGGAGACAGGAGTCTTCTAGTTAGAGAATTGTCAGTAATATAGACTAATATTATTTACCGGTTTCAATCAAAATGAATTGATATAGATGAACAAAAACGATTGTTTACAAAATATTTAGTGTTACCAGCAATAATCTCTTCTCCCAGGCTTTAATTTCCTCATAACTGATGTATTTTATACCAAAATTTATGTTTCGATTCAGTTACTTCTGAACTATTCGTGTTCTTGCTAAAGTTGTTGTATTTTTTAATTAATTTATTTATTTTAAACTTTATTGGGGATCAGTGTGTTTTTCCAGGATCCATCAGCTCCAAGTCAAGTTGTTGTTTCTGATCTAGTTGTGGAGGGCACAGCTCACTGTCCCATGTGGGAATTGAACTGGCAACCTTGGTGTTATGAGCCTGCGCTCTAACCACCTGAGCTAACTGGCCACTCCAAGGTTGTTATATTATTAAAGCCACTAAGGTAAAACCTCCTTATATTTGACCTTGCTGTGTTTTGTTTTATTTTCTTAGGAGAACCTAAAGAAACTCTTAGAGATTTATGAAATGTTAGGAGAAGAAGAAGACATTGTAAATCCTTCAAATGAACTAATAAAAGAAGGACAGATCCTCAAACTAGCTGCTCGGAACACATCAGCACAAGAACGCTACCTTTTCTTAGTGAGTATTATAGTGTGGGCAAATCACATAAGAGTAATTCTTGCACATTGTTATATACAGCTTGGACAAGTATGACGCTTGCTCACCAAAGCAATTATATCTAACCTGACACAGTCACCACTGTCAAGATGTCACATAAGGGAATGTCCTCAGTAACTGAAACTTGTTCTTTCAAGGGCACCAATCTTGTTTGGAAGTATTTTCTATAATTTTTCTGTGTACTTATCCTATGTAATTTACTTCATTAACACATACTAAAGACAGTTTAACCTTTCCATGTTGATCATAGCTGTCAGTGTATTTGTGGGGTATGATATGCTTTCTGGAATCTTCTTTTTCTCGTTTCAGATTTTTCTCTTTCCTTTCATTCTTATAGGCTAAAGGGTACCATTCCCTGGATATTTTGTCGGCATACTATTTCTTGACATCAGTTCTTTTCCTAATTCTCTCTAATCAGTACTTTTCATCTTTCTAGTGTGAAGAAATATGTAAGCAAGTTTGGAAAACTTGTGCCCGAAAAATCTATATGAAAAGTACATGAGTTTGCTACATAGTCCTATTCACTGCAGTCAGCACTTGTCCTTTCTCTCTCTGCCTGGAAATGACAATTAGTCTGGGGCTTATCTCAAATGTAAGAGCTCTTCTTCGGGTATCCAGGCTATTTATTTTTAGTCACTGGTAATTCCAGCTCCTTTTTATATCTAATGATATGATAATTATAGTAATAGCTGACATTGAGTAACAAGCTAACACTGAGTAATAGCTCAGTAAATGTAAGCTATTATTATGATTGTTGTTATAGGCAAAGAAACAGAGAGACATTGGTAAGGAGGTTTGCCCAGTGACTGGCACACATTACAGTCTCAGGATGTTACTCACATCTGACTTTTCTGCTGCAAAGCAGTCATCTCACCACCATAATATGAATTGTCTTTGGGGGAATTCAAGGTTTCTGTTGTCTGGAAGGGAAATTTATAAGAATTAATTGTCATGCAGAGGGGTGTTCTCATTTTTTTAAAAAAAGAACATACGGTCACCATTTGACCCAGCAGCTCTACTCTAAGTTTGTATAACTCAAGAAAATTGAAAACATATGTCTACACAAAACTTGTACATGAATAGTCATATTGAAATTATTCATAATAACCAAAAGGTGGAAACAACCTAAATGTTCATCAACTGATCAATGGGTAAGCAAAACATGGTATATTCATGCAATGGACTATTACATGGCAATAAAAGGGAATCAAATACTGATACGTGGATGAACTGAAAACACTGTGTCAAGTGAAAGAAGCTATTCGCAAAAGGCTGCACATGTATGATTCCATTTATATGAAATGTCCAGAATAGTCAAATCCATAAAACCTGGATGTAAGGAGTGATTGCCTAGGGCTGGTGGAGAGAAGGAAATAGACATGGGGTTTCCACTGGGAGTCATGAAATGTTCTAGAACTAGATAGTAGTGATCATTGCGCAATTTACAACTATATTAAAAACCATGAATTGAACATTTTTAAAGGGTAAATTTTATGGTATATACATTATATCTCAACATTTTTAAATATATAGATGTTATCCAAATTAACTATAAAAGTCTGCATTTGAGCTCAACAGAAGTACTTCACCTTTCAGCGCTTGTAAAGTGAGCTAAACATAAATCAGGTGCACGTGAAGCCCTGTCAGGGTTCAGGGGTCTACTTATTTTGAAATGTAGGTTTTGTTATTCGGGGATGGTGAGGCCACCATATAGAAGACAGTTGCCATTGCAAAGACAGTTATACTCACAGACCCCAGAAAGAGGGGGCATGCCACACCATGGAGGGCACTACATGGTAAAGCATCAGAGTCACGAGGCAGAGGAAACAAGCTTAAAGCTTGAGTAGAACCTTATTGTGGTTTCTGCAAGCGGAAAAAGGCAGGGTGGAAGAAATAGGTTTAGGATTCCCTAGCATAAATAATTTTATCAGACTCTGGGGCTTGGGGCCATGGTCTGGGACCCGCCCTGGGGTGATGAGGACAGAGGAATTACTGACTCAGTGAGAGCCTGATGAAAGAGGTGTCCCGGTGTGTGTGCTGTCTGGGTTGGTTGGTTTCCATATGAAAGGCATGTTTGCAGATGTCATTTACTGTCTCTAGAAATCGAAAGGGGCAGTTCCTTCAATGTCAGCAAGGCATGAAGCATCAAAAATACAGATTCAAGAGGCATGCTTAATACACTGTTCTGGGCAAAATGCACAGGAATCAGTGTCTTCCCTTTGTCTTTACCCTGCTTTGAGGCACTTAGGTAATTTTCCTTTCCCCTTTTCCACATTAGTGTTCCAGTTTCTATAGCTAAACTTTTAACTCTGTCTAACCAGTTGCCTTAGTTTAATTTTCACATTTGAGAATTATTCTGGAAATAGTTTTAGGTTGAATACCTTGATGTAGAGCCAAATTAAGCAGCTTTTTGGAGGACAAATGGCAAAGGGCCTTGGGAGAATACAGTAATAGTAACTTTGAGGCAAGGGCCCATCTTGGTCTAGTTATTATAAGCTATCAAACACATCATGCCATTGCCTCCTGGGAAAATGGAGTCACACAGCAGGAATTTTAGGAAAACCACATTTATCTTTTGAAGACCATCTTAGAAGCGTTTTCCTGCAGTGTTCATTCTTTAATCCTCCCCCTCTTATACTGTACTTGTCACAGAATTGCTTCTCTCACCAGCACACTTTTATTCCCATAGAGCTTCTTGTGTTTTTCTTTTTAATGTAGAAACCTCAGATGTACCATTTTTATTCTCGCTCTCTAGAAAGAAAATGAGGGCTACTTTTCTGTTTCCTACTCTGGGATGTTACATTTGTCTGGAAAGTCAAGTTATATTTAGAATCTGATTTTGGCTTTTTCTAAAACAAACTTTAATGAAACAGTCACTGGGGAGACATGAAATTGAATTATTTCAGTCAAATAAATATACTTTAAGAGACTTGAAAGAAATAGTTAAATAACACTGGGGATCAAGGAGGGGGAACCTTCCTAAACTTTTTTAGTACAACTGAGACTTGCTTCTAGGTTTTGGCACAGCCTAGCACTCCTAGACTTGCCTTGCCAGCCAGAGATTGCCTTGTCAATAACTACTTCTGCACAGTAGGCATGGAATTAAAAAGGAACGTGCTATGCTGAAAGGAAAAGTTTATCTACTTGATGCTACAGTTGCTATAACTTCCTTTTTCAGTACTAGTGTGAACCCAGAGAAAAGGTGGCAGTGGCTTTTACCACAGGAGCAAGGTCACAGAGGGAACACGACTAGCTAGCTACCTAATTCCTTTACACATAGGGTATCTTATACTTTGTAAGCGATATTTTATATCCTTCAAGAGGTCTCACCTTCACCTCTTGGAAGAAGAGAAAGAGTATTTATTGACTAGCATTGAGTTGTGATCTGAGTTTTAAAAGGCTAATATATAGTTATTGACAATAAGGAACGTGAAGTCCTACTTAGGAAGACTACAGTAGGGGAAATGTAATCCTGAAAGCATGAAAGGGAAAGAGAAACATGTCATTCATTATAAGATGGTCTGTCATCTTGTATTACTTCCGTAACTCCGAAAAGCAAATGCTAAGAACGTCCACATTCGTGGACTTGTGTTTCTATAAAATAGCAAGAATTTACTGGACTTTATAAAATGAACTTGAGTACAAGGATCAGATAACTCGGAAATTTTATGTCAAAACATTACATTTGTCACTCAGTTTGCAGAAAAATTTGGTTTTCTGTTGCTATCTTGAAAGTGTGAGTCCTGTCCATTTTGATGGTGGCTCTGCAGGTCCTGTTGCACCCTTCATGGCCTTCACCAAATGCCCTCCTTAAAAGGCCTTGATAGAAGAAAAGAAATGGTAACATGAGCAGGTAGCAGGCTAGCTGTTACCTTAATCAGGCTGGGATGGTGATGAGAACCTTTCAAAGTGTTTTCAAATCTCTAAGTCCTGTGGACTACAATGAGGCTCTGATTGCCATAGTTAGAATACAGCAGACAGTTAGTGATCAGGCGTAGGTCATTAGCATTCTCTTCTAGATGTGTAAATTTGAAATGTGGTGCGGAGATATATCTGATAAAATGTATTTTGTGTTCTTTAATCATCCAGTTGTGGAAATGAAATTTATGATACTGGTTACAGGAAGTTGCAAAATAATATATGAGGAACTGGTGAGAAACTGGCTTTCTGAATGAATACAACGGATGGTCTCACATAAACAAGTTGAAGTATGGTTAAATATCCATCAACATTTCTTATCTTTATGGCTATGTGGAGCCAGACAGAGGACCTGGCAGAAGAGGACATCTTTCCTCATTTAATCCTCTCAACAACCTGTGACTTTTACAGATAATAATCCTGAGACATTCGAGGTCACATCGCACACAATGGTTTAAGGCTCCAAGGTGCTCTTGTCTTAGAAAAATATATGTAATTTTAAAATAGTGCAAGAAAGAAATATGAAGTAGGAAGATAGGTATGGCCCTTCTTTAGGAATCTGCCTACAAATTAACCTATATCCAGAGGGTGCCCCAAAAAATGTATGCACATTTTAAGAAAAAAAAGCTGTATTAAAATTGTAATAATATATACCGATAACAAAAGATGAATACAAGCCAAGTTTATACCTTTTTTGGCACCTTCGGTATTTAGACTTTCATCCTTTTCCATGTTTTGATATATTCAGTGTGAATTAAATGCCCTCCCAAAATCATTGTTTGGGCCTGATTAGCAGGTTCATTGTAGACTAGAAATGAGGCACTACACATAATTTGATTCAGTTGGAAAATAAAGCTTTTCAGTTTTAAAAGTAGATCCCGTAAAGACCTTTAAAGACTCTTTGCTAAAATAGGTGACTTTTCTGTTAATTCATGCATGATGAATTATTAAGCAAGATGTGGGCCAGTGTAAAACAGTGACTTAGTTATTTACATAGAGTTAATGTGCTAACCCAACGTGTTCTAATGAAATTGAAACTAATAATTTTGGCTATTTTTAACTTAACATTAAACACACTGATAAAAATAATTGCTAAATATTACACTTTGTCCTCTAGCAGCTGTTACAGAATTGCTCTCTAAGACACAACAATTAGAAATTTTTGTTGTTTGAGGATTTCAACTTATATGGTTGAGAATAGCTTGAGAACTTCAGTTGCTGGTAGATAGAAGATTCTTAATAAACTGTTGCTGAATTCAATTGAACTAATTTTTTTAATAGTACAAAATGATTGGTTTACTTAAATTCAATAAAACATTTATCAATCAACAAAGGGAAGTATATGTGATAAATTCTAAAATACAATTTTGACATAAGCATAAAATCTCAATATAGTATTTAAATAATTTTGCTCACATAGAAACTATGATATTCCTTGGAAATTCCTTGGAGTATTGTCTAAAGCTACTTTCAATATTCTTCACTTTTCTGTCTCTCCTTTGTTTTCCTGTTTATTCATATGTGTTCTGCTTCCCTGCAGTTCAACAACATGTTGCTGTACTGTGTGCCAAGATTCAGCTTGGTGGGCTCTAAATTCACAGTTCGAACCAGGGTTGGCATTGATGGAATGCAAATTGTAGAGACTCACAATGAGGAATATCCACACACTTTCCAGGTATCTGGGAAAGAGAGAACACTAGAACTGCAAGCCAGGTAAGAGAACCATTGCTATCACACAGCTTTCCAAAAGCATCAGAATGAATCATAGGATAGAATAATTCTGAGGATCTTGACCAAGTGAATGCTACAGACCTCTGGGAATCTGGTTGGACATAAGTGGGGAGGTGTAAGGTCTTGAAAAACAGGAATTATGTCTTCCCTTGTGATTCTTCCATAGAACCTACAATAGTGGTTTTCAGACAGTAAGCATTCAGTGAATGATATTTATTCTTCAGATTTACAAGGTGCTCAGAGAATGAAGTTGTTACATTTAAGCCAGAGCTTTGAGTCTTGTAGGAAAAGTTTCCCCTTACCCTTTTTCCCTCCATTGTTCTTTTGGTTCACAAATGTTTACTGATGCTTATTATTCCATGGTGAAAGTCGAAGAAGCTTTAACTATCAGTTCTTCAGAGGCTCTGCATTCATGGGACTTAATGGCACTTTGATGGAAAGAATATTTGGAGGAGGCAGGGTGGAAAAGGTAATGGTTCTCCTGCCACAGTTGAAGGATACATGGAGGAGGCCATTTGGGGCTCTAGTGGCCTCTAGCAACCAGGACTTCTGGAAAGGGTGTCTCCTCTTATAAAAGGGTGTCTCCTCTTATATACTTTACTGAGTGGAGGAGAAAGAGTTGGAGTTCTAACAATCTGCCCGCTAGCATAACCATGTTTGGAAAGAAAAAAATACATGAGAACCACCACGATATATCACAGCTACCTCATGCCGAACCACTGGAAGACAGTGTACTGTCAGGTTTTTAAATCACTGCTTTTGAACTCTCATCCATTTATTCTATAAAGACCTAGCATGGTGAAAATTGGGATACTCCAAAAAGCCACAGGTCAGAGGGTTACGTACCAATCCTAGCTTGATGCTTCCGATACCCTAGAATCCGTGGAAAGTCAAAGAGCATGTGTCTTCCTTGGCACCAATAATAGCATGTGGTTCTGGCTGCTCAGGTGAATTCACCCTGAATATTTATACTTATTAACTGCCTAAAAGCTTAAATTTTAGACTTTCAAAAGAGAATAAATCAGTTTAGCAGGAATCTATGCCCTGGAGTTAGGGAACTGGTGAAATTACAGTTGTGGAAGATGTGGTAGGCTTGGAAAGTTTGAAGAAATAGCCACCCAGTTCTTTGATTTCCCACAGAAAATATGTACTGAGCCTGGCATTACTGAGGGAGCTGTCAGGACACTGCTCTGAGGATTAGAAGGTGGCATTTCAAGCATGAGTTTAAATGGTGGAGGGCTTGGTTTTGAACATCGTAGTTTTTCTACCTTATCATGATGGGTTTTGGGCCCCGGCCATCAAAGCCCAGAGAAGAAGGATGATTTTGACTAGCTGAGTGATTGGACCTGGCCATAAGGACTCACCAGTGGTTCTGATCACCATAGAAGTCTTCAGGGCAGAAGAATGAAGGTGCTGCTGGCTGTGAAGTATCAGCACGCTTTCACACCTGCAAACCCTAGAGGTGTGTCTGAACAGCAGAAGGGAGATTATCAAGGTTTCTTGTGTTGCCTAAATGGGGACTCTGGCCTTTCGTTAACAGGTCAGGCTGTTTTCTTTTTAGGAGAGGGCTAATTCATGAGGAATTTTCTTAAGTATAGGTAGCTATCACTTTGTAGAGTTCCAATATGCAGTATGGGATATATTCTAATTAGTACTGAAAATATGGTCCTTTTTCCTTAAGTTTCTTATTCCCCTAATATCATTGCTCTGGTTATATTTATGATTATATGGTGAATTGAAGATCTAAATTAAGTAATTATTTTTCATCTAGTCTATAATGACTCTCTCAATAATGAAGATAAACATCGATGGTTCCAGAAAGGTAGAATGTTAGAGAGATTACATGGAACCCAAAATTGGATATATAGAGAGAATTCACTTCTGAAGCCACCTGGGAAAAAAGGGTCTGCTTTCTTGCTAAACGAGCTAGCCTCAAGACTGACTCCTTATAATCTGTGCATGCTTGCATATTCAAAGGCATCTAAAGTATTCCTGTTTTATATAAAGTTTTTATTAAGTGATTTTATATTGTTAAATGGATATAAAAATATAGCGGTAAGTAAACTAAACAAAGGAGTAAAAACAAAAAATCTGCCATGATTGAGAAAGTAAAACAAAAAGCACCAAAGATTTGTCAAGTTTCTTTGCATTTAAAAGGCTAAAAGCAGTCTTGCAAATAACTGCTTTATTTCAGGGCAACAGAGCTGATTTTGTGGGGACAGGGCACAGCAGTATGGAGAATTTATTTATTAATTTTTTTTAAAGATTTTTTTATTGGGGAATTGCGGGAGGGGAACAGTGCTGGGAAATCTGGGAAGGGGAACAGACAAGTTGCTGTCCTTTTGTTCTTCAGTCTAGTTGTGGAGGACGTCGCTTCACTGGCCCATGTTGGTATTATCATTTCACTCTTCCTGGGTGAGGTGGTTGCTCGCCGGCCGCTCACGGAGGCTCTTGGCAGCTCACTCTGGCTGCCAGCCACTCACTGTAGCTCATGGCAGCCCACTGCAGCAGGGGCTGCAGCCTACACTGTCGCTGGCAACTCATGGCAGCCCAGGTCTAGGTCGAGCTGTTGTTTACCATCTCAGCTGTAGAGGGCACAGCATCACTGGCTCTCATGTGGGATCCGAACCGGGGCCCTACTGCTCAGAGCTGGCATCCCAAGCCAACTCCCAACCAACGTGCCACTCGGCTGGCTCCGAGAAATCTTTTTTTGAGGGGCAATGTTGAAGGCCCACCACCTCCACCAAGGTTCTTGGTCCAGGGTTCCCCAGATGAACAATAAGCAGACTCTTCCATTTGACAGACACAGATTCCAATACACCGTGGTGCTCAATAATAAATTTACTGGAAAGATGGTGTCACAGAAGCAAACCTGCCAGACTCATGCATACTCGTATGTGACACCTGTGGGACCAACGCATGTGACATTCAGGCTGGAACTCACACTTAGCCCTAGCCTATCAAACACATGCAAATAGAGCCCACCCACTCTTTGACCCTCTTGAAAATCCTTCAGTTGGGGATCTTAGTCCAGAGTTTACTAAAGGGTTTTTTTCTACCTTAGTATATAACAACAATCAGCTACATAAGTTACCTGCAAAGGAGATGAAATAAAACTTGTTTTAACTGGAAAACAGGGGACTTGACTATAGTCAAAGAAATTTTTTCCCAACAGAAAATTATTAAATACTTCCAAATCAGAAAACCAAGAGGTATGTCTGAACAACAGAAGAGAGATTATCAAGGTTTCTTGGGTTGCCTAAATGGGGACTATTAATCTGTGAAACTTCCTTCCTACAGGTGTTAAAATGTTTTGTTTCGCTTTATCTATTGTATAATCGGTTAGGTATGATATTGCCTGAAGCCTCCTAGCAAAATAAAATTAAATTGTGTATCAAAGGAAATGTTAAGTAGCTCCCTAAGGCCTTACAAATATATTTTCAATTCTCAAGGATGATTATAATCTTTTTTAAGCTGGGCTGTGACTAGTAGCCTTTAAAAGTCTCATCTGTTTTTATAAAGGTGAATTGGAAGATTAGTTGTATATACAGGATAATGCTAGATCTACAGTTACCTGATACATACAGCTAGATGATGGTTGTTTAATTTTATGTCAGGGCAGTTGAACAGAAGCTAAACTTATCTCTTGCCATCAAATATAATGTATACCAAAGTAAATGGATAGCCTAAAATTCTGTTTAAGAATTTATTTGTTCAATTGCCAGAGATTCTGTTTAATTTTGATTGTAACTCCTTGAACATCCCTGAATTTTCCAGAAAGTTGGGACAACATTAAAACACACTTTTATTCACCAGGTGTAACTCATTAATGATCTCTGCATTCAGTTTAATTTTGTTTTGTTTTAGTTCTGAACAAGACAAAGAAGAATGGATCAAGGTAAACCTGATTTCTATTTTCATTTTTTGGTAACACCTATATGTATTCACAAACACGCACATATTGTTGTAATGTACACACGTTGTAGTCATCGAATCAGGGTCACTTAAGTTTTAAGGTGATTTCCACCATAAATATTTGTTTAATAAAGTAGTTTCGTTAATTTGTATGTGATACTCTAATGTGTGCTTTGAATTTTATTTATATTTTAGGCCCTTCAGGAGACTATCGATGCTTTCCAGCAGAGGCATGAAACCTTCAGAAATGCAATTGCAAAGGATAATGACATTCATTCAGAGGTTTCCGTAAGTTGAATTAAATTTTTAACTTTAAGCTGTTTTCTCTTTGCAGTTACAAAAGATCTAGCTGGTCATTTTGTTCTCCAGCCTTTTTCTCTTGTGATGCCAGAACTGGCTATTTAGACAGAAATCTCATTCCTTCTTTGATGAATACAATAGTGAGTGCCTTTTCATACTGCTTAAACTTCCTTGAACCTTTTACTTCTCTTTCTGGGTCTAGAGTGTCAGAACATGGTATGAGCAATGTTATTAAAGTGTTTTTAATGACTGAATAAAAATGACAGGTTTTTTTCTATTAAAATTGAGTCCCTCTTTCTTTTTTAGACTGCTGAGCTAGGGAAAAGAGCCCCAAGATGGATCCGAGATAATGAAGTAACGATGTGTATGAAATGTAAAGAGTCTTTCAATGCACTGACAAGGAGAAGGCATCACTGTCGAGCATGTGGACATGTAAGTGAGATTTCTTGGTCATTAAGGTTATGTTTTGTAACATCATCAACTTAGAAAAAAAAACCAAAAAGAATCGTTCAGTAAATCACTTCAACGACAAGATTATTTTAGTGACAACTGTGTGCAAAGCACTGTGCTGGGTCCTGGAGAAAAACTGGTAAGCAAAATGATACCTAGCTTCACAAAGCTTACATTCTGATGGTGAAAATAGACCAATGTCCAGTAAATGGACAAATAAACCTTTGAAATTACTGTAAATGCAATAAGGAAGGAATCAAGAAGTTAAAAATGGAGAATAATGGTAAAGAAGGAGGATTTGGAACCAATTTTAGCTAGAAAAATGAAGGCTTATCTGAGGGGTTGATATTTCAGCTGCTGCCTAAAAGGTGAGAAAGAGCTAACCATCGGAAGGGAGGTGGGGAGAGTGCTCAGGCAGTGAGAATCTGTATGCCAAAAACCCTGAGGTCGGAAAGAGCGTGGTCAATTCCTGAGACTGCGAAAAGGTTATATGGTGAGAGCATAATGAATAGGGTGAAGTGTGACATAAGAAATAGTTAGAGAAATAACCAAAGAAGTTGATGGCTTTGAGAAAATAAGGGATGGAACCTTTTTTCTCAATTTCATCATACTGGACCCTGTAAGCATAAATGGAAGTTCAGGCTTTTGATGGAAATTTCCCTCCATTATAACAGAAAGGAAAAAGGGAAAGATGGGCGCATTGTGGGTGTGTTTGTAATTTGGTGGTGGAAAATGAGGGAATTTAGGTCTGATGACGTGTATATTTTCATTGAAGGATGAGGAAGGGTCATCAGCCAAAAGTGAAAGGGGCAGAAAGGGAGGTGGGGGAGATTCCAGAAGGAGAGCTAAGTATGAAACGGTTGTCTCTGAGCAGGGAAAGCGAGCCTATCAGAGAAACAAAGGTGCCCATTAAAGATTTGTGATTACAAATTTAAAAGGGCACACTACTTCATTTAATGGCAATGATAGTTCTCTAACAACTCAAGCTAGAAAAGGCACATAACAGGTTTTCAGCAGTTGAGTTGTTTCATATGCAAAGAATGATAAGGAACAAAGCATGAAATGAAGCTGGAGAGAGGTAGCAGCAGGTTTTGGAGAGCCTTATAAACCAAGTTGAAAATTATATGCTTTCCTCTAAAAAGCAACGAGTAACCATAAAGGAAGGTAGGCATTACAGTGTTATGGTCTAATATATTATTAATATGATTAAGTGCAATTTTTATTGGTAGTTCTTTTAGATTAGTCTCAGACTACAGATTTAGTCTTCCTTTTTTCCTAAGTTTTGACTCAGCGAGACAGTTTTGTAACCAAAATTAAATTGATAGCAAACATTCTTTTTTCCTCAGGGTAAGACTTTAAAAAACTTATCATTGAGTTTGCTTGAAATGATGTCAGGCACTGACATACTTGCCTTCGGTAAACAAACAAAAATGTGTTTGAGGGGGCTAGCCAAGTGGCTCAGTTGGTTAAAAGCTTGCTCAAGAGTGCGAGCTCTGAGCAACAGTGGTTCTATTCCCGGCCCGAGCTGAGCTGCCACTGAGCTGCCAACAGGTGGCAGGATGGCTCAGCTAAAAAAATAAATAAATAAAAATAAAAACAAACAAACAAAAAAAAACCCCAAAAAACAAAAATGTGTTTGAATGTAGATCATCAAAATACTGTGGTATGATTTAAATATAAGATATTTGTTGATAGGAATTTACAGATACAGACATATCTAATTCTAAATCCCAGAGTAATTTCATTGTAATTATGAGAAAACAGTAAATTGTTTTTATCATGAGTTTTTCAAGCAGTGAACCTAAACCAGAAGTTTTATTGATATTTATATTTCTTAAATAGAGTTTATCCACTATAAATTGGGGGAAAATATACTTCTAGAAGCAAGAGGATAACTTTTTTAAACTGGAAGGTTTTTTGTTTGTTTTTTTTTTAATTATCCTGTAATAATTAAGAAAAATACCATTCATTAAGAAATAGCATCTATTCATTATAGTCATTCATTCCTTAGCAGCCTATAGATGTTTATTGTGTGCTGGTGAGCAAAATATACAAGGACAATCTCGTAGAGCTTACAGCCTAGTTTGGGCAACAAACATTATTCAAATAATCACACAAGTGTATGAGTATAACCTGTAGTCAGTGCATGAAAAAGAGTACAGGGAACTTTAGTAGCACAGTGACAAGAAGTGTGCTCTATTCTGGAAGTTAGAGTCGTCTTCCTTGAAGAAGTAGGATTCTGAGTCAACAGTGTCTGAAGGATGAAGCAGAGATAAGAGAGGGAGGGAGCACAGCACTTTGGGGGGCTGTAGAAGCCAGTGTCACTAAAGATACAGGGAGTAAGAGGGGCAGATTATACAGGATTTGTAGGCCACAGTTGAGAATTTGTTCATTATCCAAGAGCAAAGGGAAGACCGAAGGATTTTAAGGAGAGGAGAAACATATCAGAGTAGCATTTTTAAGAGAGCATCTGATGCTGTTTGGAAAATAACTTGGAGGGGTATAAGAGTAGAGGCCTGGAGGCCAGTAAGAATGCTACAAGGAGCAGTCACGAGGCTGTCACAATCAAACTAGCACACTGATAGCTTGGACTCAGGTAATTACAAGGAAGAGGTAGAAAAATGGACAGATCGAAAGACTATTTAAGGGGTAAAATCAGCAGGACTTTGTAATATGATGGCTCTCGGGGGAGAGCTGTAGAGAGGTGTTGGGCATGATCCTAGGTTTCTGACTGGACATGACTGGTTAGATAGGGGTGCTATCTCTCTCCTGTGATAGGGAGCACTTGGGGAGGGGGACAAGTGGGGGAGGGTGGTGTAAGGGGAGAACTGAGGGCAGGGAAGATCAAGAGTTCGTTTTGGGAGGCTATCGATGAAATATCCGGGGTTATGAAGAGTAATGGTCTGGACCAAGCCTTTGAAGATCTCCTACCTTTAGAGGCCAGAAAGAGAAAGGTAAGCAAGCAGAGCCCATCACAAACAGCATTATAATACCATGATAAATACTCCTAATGTTCATGAAGATATTCTTAGTCTAATAAAAATTTGCCTTTTATAGTTAATTATTTCTCATTTGTGTTATCACTATAACTGATTATTGCTTAAATCTTATTCTTTAAGTAGGATTATTCACTCTTCATTATCTTTTCTAATTTAAGGTGGTTTGTTGGAAGTGTTCTGATTACAAAGCTCAACTTGAATATGATGGTGGTAAATTGAACAAAGTTTGTAAAGACTGTTACCAAATAATAAGTGGATTCACAGACAGTGAAGAAAAGAAAAGGAAAGGAATTTTAGAGGTATGAAACATTAAATGTTGGATATCTTTTGGATTTTTATACAAGGAACATAGAATTGTATTTTAACCCTGAAGAATACAAATAACATATTTGGTTATTACTTAGTATTTAACAACTTGGAGAACTGCAAACAAGATTCATACTTTTGTTCTATATTGCTGGATTTTGGGGTCATATTTGGTTGTCTAGAAAGAAAGGCAGTGCTATGTTAAACCAACATGCATTTGAGAGTAAAATATATTGTTATTTTTAAGGTAGCTATAGTTAAATATTATAGTATTAATTGTCTTCTAATGCCCAAATTATTATAGTATATTTTTTTCATAGGAAAGCTTGTTTCTCAATTTCATTATACTGGCTTTGTAAACCACTGCATGAAATTATTAAAATTTAGATTAAATATTACTTTATTACATGAAAAACTCTTCCAACTTATTGCATTGAAAGAATCATTTAGGGCCGGCCGAGTAGCACGTTGGTTAAGAACTGGCTTGGGATGTCAGAGGGCCCCGGTTCGGATCCCACATATGAGGGCCAGTGACACTGCCCTCCACAGCTAAGATGCTGAACAACAGCTCAACCTGGAGCTGGGCTGCTGTGAGTCACCAGTGACGGCATAGGCTGTCCCCTGCTGCAGTGAGCTGCCATAAGCTACCATGTGTAGCTGGCAGCCATCGCGAGCGGCCAGCAGCCGCAGTGAGCGGCCATCCAGAGGCCAGCGACTGATCTGCCTCGCCCGGGAAGAGCGCAATGATGGTGCCAACTTGGGCTAGTGAAGCAACATCCTCCACAACTAGACTGAAGAACAAAACAACAGCAACTTGTCTGTTCCCCTTCCCCCGATTCCCCAGCGCTGTTCCCCTTCCCCAATTCCCCAATGAAATCTTTAAAAAAAAAGAATCATTTAATAGCCAATGACAGTAATCTCATAACTGCATTGAAATATTGAAATGTCTCACAAGTGAATTTGACTCATGTTTTAGAATAAATTCATACCCCTAAGCTTCAGAACTATAATGCAACTTATATCTGAAATGAGTTTAACACCTAAAGATATTAATAACATAAGGAATAAATTATATGATAAGACCTAAGTACAAGAAAGCCTGGAAAGTCTGTGAAGAATAAGACCATGGTCAAAATTCTATGTGTCTAACGTCATAAACATACTGGTTAATTAAGAATCAATGATTGTTTATTGAGCATCTACACTCTATAGGTATAAAAAGGTCATTTCGAGTAACTGAAAAAGGATCATAAACTTCAAGGTCCATTTAAGGTTAAAGTATAGGCCCACAAACTAAAAATATAACTCTCATTTCTAGGATATATAGACATTATTTGAATGGCAGACCAAAATGGGATTTACTCAGGCAGAGGGGGTGGAAAGAAATGCTTCATTGACTCCCACAAACACAGCCTCAATACTAAACAGCAGCAATAGATGTTACTGACATTAATATAACTTGTTATAAAGGGTGAGTTTCAGGCTGTATCTACGAAATAAAAATCTCTAGGTAGTTTTCCAGGAAAGCCTATACTTGGGGAAAAATAAGTTACTAGGTTAACACATTTAATCAAATAAATGTATAATGTGAAGTCCATAAATAAAAGATAAGTGTGTATGTGTGCATATGCACACACCCATACATGCATATTGCTTTGTGTCAGTTAGTTTGTTATTTGTACTACACCAAGGGTCAACAAACTTTTTCTGTAAATGGCCAAAGAGAAACTATTTTAGTTTTTGCAGGCCAAGAAGCAAAACTGAGAATATTACTTCTACAACCAGAGAAAAAACAAATTTTCACAAATTTTTATTGACAAAATCTAAAATGTAATTTAGTATCATTTTTTTAGTATGGTAAGAAGAAGAATGGAATTCTTTGGAGGGGAGGGGAGATAACATTTCACTTAATTAGAGTCCAAAGTTAGTGTTTCCTATTATCGTATCGATTTTGAATGCTCATCTTTAAAAATTGCTCTGAGCTCACAGGCAGTATAAGAACAGGTAGATGGTGGGCTGGCGGCCATAGTGGGCCAGCCAGTGCTTCTAACGCTCTCTGTGATGACCAACCAATTTAATTTGCTTCCATCATTTCGTCAAATTGTTTTGTTCCCTTTTTAGCCAGTGAGATAGATAGATAGATAGATAGATAGATAGATAGATAGATAGATAGATAGATAGATAGATAGATAGATAGATATAGATATATGTATGTATATGTATATACATATATAAAATCTATTAGGAGACAAAGCAGAAAACTGTAAATGGCTCTACAAAGAGTTCATGCAATTTTAAAAACATTTATATTATCTCAGGTTCCAGGACAAAGACTGCTGGTCAGTATTTGCCTTTTTGTTACTGCATTCTTATGTAGTTGAAGTTGGTGTGCACTGTGGTTAAAAGTTTAGGCTCTGGATCCAGACTCAAATCCTAGCATTCCAGTTTCTAAATGCATGATCTTGGGGAAGCTATTTCATATCTGAATGTCATAGACAATGAAATTTGTAACTTCTTGGTGTTGGTATGAGGATTAAATGAAATGATATATGTAGTGAGCTAAGAAAAATGCCTGTATAGTAAGCAGACAGTAAATGTTTAACTTTCTTTAAATTCAAGGTGTGGTCATCCAGAGAGTTAAAATTGACTTAAACATTTTCTCATGCTAGGAATAAATCTAGATGAACGTTTAAGTAATAACTGTAGATGAACCTTTGTGGACGATCCCAGGAGACATTTCATATAAACACGTTGTACTTTATGAATGTTTTTTTTTTTTTAAGTTGAATCACTTCTCTATCTGGTCCATTTTGTGTTTGTTGTCTCTTTCTTATTCTCACTCTTTCTTTCCATTGTATTTTTCTAGATTGAATCAGCAGAAGTATCTGGAAACAGCGTGGTATGCAGCTTTCTTCAGTATATGGAGAAGTCAAAACCTTGGCAGAAAGCTTGGTGTGTGATCCCCAAACAAGATCCTCTTGTGCTGTACATGTACGGTGCCCCCCAGGTATCTAAACTTCATCTGTCTGAAGGGACAGAGGTCACTGAACTCAAAATGCTTCCATCGCTCCTGTCTAGAACAAGAGAGCTTGGATGGTTTCACTGTTTTCATTGCAATTGAAAAAATAAGTAACTAAAATTCAAGTTTATTGAAGCTGGTTGATTCCTTTCATAGCCAATAATTTCTTTGCCCTCTGCATCCTTCTCCCCTTCTCATCCCTATTCAATGTCGGGCTGAGAAAAAGGCGAGTTGAATTAGGAAAGGGCAGAGGGAGAAGCAAGAAGGAGAAGGAGCCTTTCTAATGACAGGAAATAAATAATAAGCCTTTTTTCCTCCCCTGGATGGAGGAATATCTGAAAGAGAAATTGAGACACAGAGGAATTTAAATCAACCTCAGAATAACATTATCCAGTAGTAAAATTTTGAGACCCACGTGTGCATAGATCTGAGATAAATCTGTGGGAACAGTAGACATGCAGATTTAGATTCTGTTATAACCAGAGCATTACTAGGCACTATGGATCGTGTAGCACTTAAAAAACCAACAGAACTTAAACCAATTATGTATTCACCTGGAAATACATAAAATTTTAAATGTACCTGTTGTCTTTTAGCCCATATCTATATTAAGGGCTAGTAAAACTTTTTTTATGTTAGAAATAGACTTAAAAAGCCAAGGTATATATTTTATTCTGTTTCATTGTTTTTCCTATAACCTTTTCCTGTCCATAAATTCATGGACGAATGGATGAGACACCAAATAAAACAGTTTGGTAATGAAAGAATCATTAACATTTGCTGCTTTTATACCATAAGACGACTGTGCCTTTCTTCCCTTTTTCACTGAATGAAGAGCTGAGTAGGCTCCCTGACAGGCAGGAGGTGTAGGGCCAATGAATCCGAGCTGGTTTGCAGGTCAGCTGTCACTCATGAACTCATTCAGCCGGCATTATCGGTGACCTCAGGTGCAGGTGCTGTGCTAGTGCTGGCTCATGATTTCTGTGCATAGAGAGCTCACAGTGTAAGTCTATGTGGAACAGTGGTAGGAAAAGAGGTTTAGAGGAGCCAGATCACAATAGGACGCACATAGCAAGCTAACACATGTCACATTCCTATGTACCGTGTTCTTCCTTTAGGATGTTAGAGCCCAGGCCACCATCCCGCTCCTAGGCTACATTGTGGATGATATGCCAAGGAGTGCAGACCTGCCACACAGTTTCAAACTGACCCAGTCCAAGTCTGTGCACAGCTTTGCCGCAGACAGCGAGGAACTGAAACAGAAGTGGCTGAAAATCATCCTTTTAGCTGTCACAGGTGAGACACCAGAAGGACCTAATGAGCATTCACTCATCTTGCATGATCATCTTGAACCTAGAAAGTCAGATTGCTGAACTCCAGGACCAACCGTAGTGTGGGAGTCTGAAGATTTACAGCTTGCAGACGTTCCCAGCTCCCCTTATTCATCTTTTAGCACTTTATGTTGAAAAACACAGGCTCATGAATGCATCTGTTGAGGGGACTATTTTCCTATGTTTATGTACTCTAGTGAAATTAATGTGCAGAGCCATTCCACCGATAAAAAGTTGGAAATAATGTGAAAAACTGAGCAGTTTTTAATGAGCTATTCCTTGAAAATGTACTTTTGTCTTGAAGAAAATGGTATCAATTGATTCTATCACTATCAGGTTAGGGTAGGCCACTTTCATTTAAGAAATCTTTTAATGTCTTCCCTTTCACATGTAGGACTTGTAACAGTTTGAAAGATATACCTCCATGTTGCCAAATAGATCCATGGTTTAAAAAAATACAGGGACCGTTTAGGCTATTATATTATTTAATTTAGTTTATAACGCTCAAGCAGCATAAATAATGTATGTCCTTTAAAAACTAAAAAGAAGGACAAATTGTTGGTGTTCAGACTTTCGACTTACTAAGAAAAGATAATAATTGTTTTTGTAGAAATAGTCCTAAGAATAAAATATCTTAAGTATATAGCAGTTGTGTATATATAGCATTAAATATAAAATATATATATAAATATATATATATATATATATATATACATATACTATACATGCTTTTTCTCTTCAGCTTTAGGTTCATATTTGTCTCTAATTTATTTTTTAAATATAAAGCATGTTTTATCTTGGAATTGAGCAATGTTCTAAACTTAAGAAATGTTTTTGGTGATTTATGTTTAATGGATTCACATCTAAAGGTATTAATATTTTTATAATAAGAAAAAGCAGTAATTTATGTGGCATGGGATATATTAGTGAATTCCAACAGTATTTTTAAAGTACTATTTTTTTTGTTCTGTGCCTATTTAAAACAGTGCCTCTCTTTGAAGGTGCTAATAATTCCTATTTAAGTATAAGATGAGGGTTTAATTAATGCTTCAGTCTTGATTATTCTGAGATAAAGTGCATTTGGGTCACTGGGATGGTCAAAGTCATACAGGTTATTTTACCTTTTATAATCCTCTAATTGTTGCAGCAGCTAATATCAGCATGTACAAAAAGTTTCACCAAAAACCTGTACTGTATACAAGATACCTGACCTTACACAGAAAACAGGACATAAGGAAACAACATTTACTGTAAAGTTTTTCTTTTCCATAAGACTGTTAAGGGTGGTTGAAAGTGTATAATTAACACTTAAGATAACTGTGTGGGCCTATTTCTTGGTCAGATATGAAACAAAATTCACATGTGATAACCTAAGTTTGAGGAGGGTAGATAGATATTAAAGGAAGTGTATACTCAACTCTTTACACCCCTTCACTAAAGAAGAGGGGGGTGGAAGCGCAATACCGAAAAGCGATATTTTAATGATAGGTTTTTTGGGAGGTACAAGATGACTGAAGACAGTCTGAGCATTTTTTTCCCCTTTTATCCTTCTACGGAATCTTAATAGACAAAATATAATTCCTTGGGACGAAGGCTGCTCTTCATTATATTATAGTTATGATTAAAATCTTACATTAAAATCTCACATGGCTATTTAGCTTAACCCTTTCTCAAATTAGAATTCATTTTTTTTTCCTTTTTTCATTTACTCTGTTATGCCCCAAACATTATCACTTTTAATACATCAGTCCAGAAATCCGCGAGAATGACCCCTTTATCTTCTGTCTTTGGGGATTACACCTTAAATGTAGAATAGATTCATTCACAATTTGAGATTTCCACTCATTTCTTCAGGCCCTTTTAAGAAATATTTGAAATAGCTCCTATTTTTCCTCATCCCAAAGGAGCAGAGAAACTAATGTGGGGCTGACATAATTAGGTTGCCTTCCTCCATAAAAGGAATACCAGCCATGATCATTTACATTAAACCAAATACTTGGAGCCAAAAAGATAAAGGTAACTTCTTCCTGTTAAGTCAGGGACAGACTGAGAAATATTTAACATTGCTTCTCTTTTCTAGTTGCCAACTGTGTGTGTGTGTGTGTGTGTGTGTGTGTGTGTGTGTGTGTGTGTGTGTGTGTGTGTGTGTTTTCATGGGTGGTTATTGAGAAAGTTAAACTATTGCTAGAGATGATGCTTTGCTTTTCTTAATCTCAAGAAAGAGAAGCAATAAAAATGTGGAATGATTATCTGGGGTAGATGACTTGTAAATCTGGATAGAACAATGGAAATGTAAGGGCCAATTAGAAAATTTATGGTCCAGATTATTTTTGAAAACTGTTTTGAACAACAGGACAACTGTCCTTCTCTTACCCCCCTCCCCCCACTAAGTGCTTCTCCTGGAATGGAATTACACTCAAGTTTTGGCTCAATACATATCAATGTTTTTTAATTTAGAATATTGAAAGGTTACTCATGTGAACAGAATATTTATTATCATGCTCTTAATGTTATCTTTAATTTCTTTAAAAAATTAGAAATGATATTTTAAGAAGAGAATTTCTGTTTACCCAGTCACCATCTTAACAGTCACCCCATGTTCTTTAGCCAAGCACAAAAAGAAAAGTAATGAAGCAGCTTTACCTGTTTCTTATTTTAAATTCACAAATGCTTTTACTTGGAGAAAGGCAAAGGAATACTGTTAGTCAGCCATTTAGTAAACACTCAGCTAAACCGAAAGACCTCAAAGTGTGATTGGTTACAAGAACAATCTATGCCTTTTGCTCTCTGAGACAACTAAGCAGACATGACAAATTGAACCTAAAAAAAATAATTACTTGCTTTCCTATTAAAACCCACATTCCATATGGGTCTTATTCTTTATTTTCGCTAATTTGGTGCTTCCCAAGTTATCTTTTCTTTAAAGTGCCCTTCCTCCAAACTTAAAAAAAATACTTCTTTGATAAAAACTGCTGTTCATTATAAAACATTCCAATTTTTTAAACTTAAATTTTTCTTTATTGAAAGTCTACCATTCGGTATATTAAGTATGAAATGTAGTGCAGACTTATCTCCAGGTTTTCAGTGGAACTCAATAAAATAAAATGCCACCAGCCACTTTGATAATAAGGGCATCTGCAATGCTGTCGTGTATGCAAGCAATAAAACTCTTCAGGGTATGTTTTTATACTGTTATTTTAATATGAATGCCCCTCACCACAAGGACACAGGAATTAACTTCTAGAAGTGATTATGTAACTCATTGCTCAGTATAGGGAAGAGGAAGTATGTGTGTGGAGGGGAGTGGGCATTATTCCTTGGATTCAAATATCAAAAGCATTTTGCAAAAGGTATGGATGGTGAAACAATGAAAGCACATCTGCACTACTTCATCAAGCTACATTTCATCTTTCATGAAGTTCAATGCAACATAAAGGTTGGTGTACTTGTCTTCACTGGGTGACCGACCCCAATTTTTTAAACACCCCAATTTTTTAAAATTACCAAACTCTTTTTAAGAACTAGCCTTTTAAATGTGCCCTGTCCCCATATATAGATATACATTTGCATTTTTTTTAGAGAATAGTTGTAGTCATAAGTATATAAGGAAAACTCAAACTTTATAGTACTGCAGGGTGATTAAGGATTCATTGATGCCTTCTGAAAACTTTATATCAAAAATACTTGTGCAAGTTCACAATTATGTTTTACTTTTTCTTGTCTACTTTGTGGAAACAGGGTATTTTTTTCCCTTCAAATTTTAGATCTCATTTCTGGTTACATTCAAAGCCTTAAGTTCTTATTCTGAGCCTATTGTCTGTGATAACTCTAATTATGATCTTTCTGGGCTGGATCTATCTTGAGGAAAAGGCACCAACAGGAACAAATAAACTTCAAGGGAACAAAGGTCTTATTTGTTTGCAGGTATCCTTGCTATATTGCAAAACAGAAGATTAATTAAAATTCCCTACATCACATGATGTTCGTGTTAGCGGGTCTAAGATTAAGCACATGTTATTTATAAGCTAAAATTAATTCAAAGGACAAGAATGTCTTAATGTTTTCATTCTTAAACTTTGTATTCTTCAAGAATGTATTACTGTAAAAACTGTGGCTAACCAGTTCTTAGTCTTAGGACTGTATTGACATTTGTAATGGATCATGTTATTTCTTTGTTCTCATCCAATTTTAATTGAATCTAATTGCTTTTTATTTCCATAGTACTATCTACTATAGATTCTCCAGTAAATATGAGTAAGATATATAAAGACTGCTAGATCTACTTTAAAAACCCTTTCTGTGAATTTATGAGTATATGTATATATGTAAAAATATTGTTCATTTCCAGTTCTTTTTTTCCCCATAGGAATGAATTTTTTATAGAAACTGTTCTTTTTAATTTAAACATTTTAACATAAATTATTTACATGGATTTTTAGTATCAGTCACTCTTATGTGTGCCCTGTAATCATGTCATGAGAAGATGATAACTTTGCTTTCTTTACTGATATGGTAGAGAGGAATAAGATTAGGAACGAAAATGAGCAAGAATGAACAGAGAGGTGCACAGAAAGAGCCTACTCATCTCCTGATCAAAGCACAATCAATGTGTATTAAGATAAGAGAAAAATGCTTAAACTGCAGAAGGGATAGAAACTATAAGAAATAAATCTGTGTAACTGCATACTGATGGGATCTATTGCACTCAGGCCTTTCACCTTGGCCTCTAAATCATACAATTAATATCTTGTCATTACTTTCTCTTTCATTGGGCTTTAAAAAAAAACATGATTTCATTCTATGGGACCATTTTCTGCACTGTTTACTGAGGTAAATAATCCCTGTGAAGTCCTTCATCATGGTCTTCTACTTTCTGGACTGAACATTTATTTGGCAAAACGCAGTGTTTTTTCCATGTTTTGAGATGATAGCACAGGGCTTCTACAAGATTATTTTAACTTGTTTGAGGTTAGTTATATGATGGTCATTCCTTCCTAAAATTCACTATAGATTGAATTAGTGAGATTGTAGATTTAGTGAGAAATTAAATCAAGAAATCTCATTGTAGTATATTTTAATAAGTGAATACCAAATACATAGAGTGATATATATGTAGGTTTAGAAAGAAACATAATAGTCTGTGGGGACCATTATGATAACAATTGCATTATATATTACACATTATATGGATATTGAAATGTATCACTTGGTGGGGTTCTCCCTTCCTTAGCAATCATGTTTGTATATGAAACTGTTTTCTGTTTCACCAAACTAGCATTTCGTTTTGTGAGTGACAATTGACTGATATTTTTGAATAAGTGTTACCTGCGTTTTGAATTGTTGACTGATCAGTTTGAAAAAGTACGTTATCAGAATTTTAGAGCTTACTCAAATGTGAAAAGTGTACACAAATGTAATTTTTCTTTCCTAGCTATATAAATGTAAACTACTTGCAGATAGTGTATATATTGTGTAATATATGTATATTTGGTCATAAAAGCAGAGAATTGGAAACATTGTAAAGTTAAGCACTTTAATTCCTATTAAATATTAAATATTTGTATCTTGTAAATAAACACATCATTAAGTGAATACTAGCGACTTAGATGTAATGATTTTGATTGTCAGAAATTTTGGTCAGTTCATTCCCTTGCCCCCGCTGACAATTATGTAGCCAGGGCAGTCTGTTAAAAAACAAGTCAGGGCCGGCCAAGTGGTGTGATGGTTAAGAACTGGTTTGGGACGTCAGAGGGCCCTGGTTCAGATCCCACATATGAGGGCCAGTGACACTGCCCTCCCCAGCTAAGATGCTGAACAACAGCTCAACCTGGAGCTGGGCTGCTGTGAGTTGCCAGCCACGGCGTAGGCTGCAGCCTCTGTGGCAGTGGGTTGCCATGGGCTACCATATGTAGCCAGCAGCCAGCATGAGCGGCCAGCAGCCACTGTGAGCGGCTGTCCAGAAGCCTGCGACTGATCTGCCTCGCCTGGAAAGAGCGCAATGATGGTGCCAACTTGGGCCAGTGAAGCAACATCCTACACAACTAGACCGAAGAACAACACAACAGCAACTTGTCTGTTCCCCTTCCCCCAATTCCCCAGCACTGTTCCCATCCCCCCAACTCCCCAATAAAAATCTTTAAAAAAAAGAAAAAAAGTAAAAAAAAAAAATACAAATCAGATCATGTTGCTTCTCTACCCCAATCCCTCCAGGGACTCCCCATTTTGCTCGAAACAAAAACCAGAGTCCTTTTGTTACCATCAACAATGTTGTACCTCAGGTCTTCGTATTCTTGAAGGAAAGAATTAAGTCAAGAGACAGAGTTTGTGCAGCACAGGACAGCAAGAAATTTATTAGTAAAGTGAGTATACTCTGAGACATGGAGCGGACTCACCCAGGAGAGGGGGGGAAGCAGCCTCGCCTTACATTACGTGAGAGTTTTTATTTCTATGGGTAAAATTTTCTCCCCCTCTCCCTCTCCAGTATCTCTCATTCTCCCAGCTGGCGTACTTTTACTCCCTTCTTGATCCTAAGGTTGTCTGAGCTCATTACAATGGCCCTGAGTAGCAGGATGTACATTCTAATAAGCAGGATGTATTCCTATCCTTCTCTGTCATTTTTCCTTCTTGCTTTAGGGGCACGTGTGAGCCTGCTTTCCTGCTGAGCTAGTTGTTTTGTGCCCAACTTTATGATAGCCTGCAGAGCAGGATATCTGTGACCTAAGCAGGAACAGTATCAAGGAGCCTCCAAACTGGGACTTGTTCCTTCCCCTCCTGCATATTTCTACCTTTCTACCTACCCTCTCATCCCCGCACCGAAAGAATTTAAGACCCTGAAATATTTTAGGAGAGGGATGGTGTGTCTCTTCTGTATCTACTTCCTGCTGAGAGGGGGCAATGTTATAGTTAGGGTCTCATTCTCTCTCTCTCTCTCTCTCTCTCTCTCTCTCTCTCTGTCAGGATAAAGGAGGTGTTGTTCCTGTATTTTGGCAGGTGGGAGGCAAAAGTTGTGAGTGATACTGTCAAGAGGAGACTGGCATAAATTCAGGGCTTCTGTTTCCAGAGGAACAGGTTGGAATCCCTGGAGAACCATCATTTTTAAGTGGAACTGCTATAACCTGGCAGAGACAAACTTGACAAGTATATTAAAAAGACATGGGCCGAACAGTAGTAGAAGTAATATACAAACTAAAGGCCCTAATAAGGGTAGAAACCAAGTTATGGAAGGTAGAGTGTCTCATTGCCTGCCAGATAGATTCAGTTGTTGGACTTTTCCTTTGCAAAATTATGAAGCCATTCAGCCTGATTGTATATTTTTGTAATATCTTCCTCTACTTGACTGGTGGCATTTATATAAGAGCAGCAAGTCTTATTAATTACTGTACATACTCCCTGTTATTCAGCTAATAACTAATCAAGAGCTAGTAGTCAAGGACAACATTTGTAAGCGAATCAAAGGACCACTGGAGACTCTGGAGGACATCTCCAGTGTCTGGAACTAGAGCAACTATAGACCTTGTTAGGTTGGGTAAGGTAGCCTTATAATAGGCAAATCCTCCCCAAGGAGCTGTTAGACCTATGGCAGCCCCAATACCAGCTAGAATAAGTCCTATGGCCCTTTTGGGTTGGCGGCGAGGGATGTTATGGCTGGTTATGGATATGCCTCAGAGGCCTAAAAACCCTTAAGGTGCATTGTCCTTCGAACTGAGAATTGCCAATACATAGGTAGACCAGAGCTATATAGGTGTTTGGTGGTATACCCTGTTTGATGACTTTGAGCGGCCTCACAAGGTCCTATATGTCTCTGCCCATCACCACCCAGTACCATGTCTCCATTTCTTCCAACAAGCCAAGTACACACCAGCCCTATAACACATGCACAATTAGCTGTTCCTCTTGCCACAAAGCTCCTTCCCACACATATCTGCATGATTAACACCTTTGCCAATAAAGTCTTTGCTCAAATCTCATCACCACAATCTCACTTGACCACGATATCTTAAGAGTACAACTGCCTCCACTATGCACATAACACTCCCATTCCTCCTTAACCTGGTCTATGTTTCCGCATGGCACTTATAATCTTGTGCCAAACTAAATAGTTAGCTATTTTTATGTTGGTTTTTATTGTTTGTCTACACCTACTAATACATAAGCTCGATAAAGGTAAGGATTTTTATCTGTTTGGATTACTAATGTCCCCAATCCCCAGTATAGTGCCTGGCACATTGTAGGCACTCAATAAATACTGAATATAAAAGCTAGGTTATATAAAAGAAAAAAAAAGAATAGAATCTTCCAAAGTATCAAATTGTTATGGGTACAGACAGACCTTTGGAATAGCAGCTGACAGGAAAAGAAATCAACATTTTATATAGTTAAATTGTTTTCATACCAAAGCCAGATTTCTGATTGAGGGTTTAAAACATAGTCAAGGACTTCAAAATATAATGGTGCAAATTTTAGTCAACCTTTGCACAATGGATTATTGCTTTTAAAATACCAGTTGCAACCCACTATTACCACCATCACTACAGCACCTAGACTGTGAGGAAATTAGAAGCAGCTGGTCACTGTGGCAGAAAGAGCCAGAAATGCTGAAAGACTAATGTACTGAGGAAGTGGGCTGGCAGAGTGGACCTGGCCCAGGGTTTGAATAATGAGCACTTAGTCTGCAGTCACTCTCTTATAGAGGAAATGATTCATTCATTGTTTTGGTCCTGCATTTAAATGAAAACAAAGCCATGTTTTGTCTCCGTAAAGGAAACGCTCTTTTATACAGTAAGATGGCACCTCATAGTCCATTATGGTATTTTCACAAGAAACAGTATTTTTAGTTGATCCCTTAAGTATATTGTTACCGTATAGTGGATAGAGCCCTGAGTTTCTGATACTGGGAGCTGATGGTCTAGGTGAAGTCCAAGTCTGTGGGCAAAACTCAAGGATGCTACTTCTTGGGGATTTGAGTTGGCTGAAGAGCTTGGGTTCACCTTCTACCAAAGAGTGGGTCTCAGCCAGGGACATAAAATAACTGTAAAAGCCTGGTTAGTAACTTATCAAATCTTAATACTTCTAAAGTTCACATTTTAAAATGTATTTTTGTGTGTGTTTTTTTATTTTTTTTAATTTTTTTATTGTTAGTTTCAGGTGTACAGAACAATGCAATAGTTACCCTTTTCACCCTCACAAAGTAACAACCCCCCTCCCCCGATATCATGCTTATCACAATTCCATTGAATCCGTTCCCGCACTCTACTCCATGTCCCGAGGTTATATATGTATATATAATTATAGTTGACATACAGTATTATTCAACATCAGTTTCAGAAATACAATGCGGTGGTCAGACCTCTACATCGACTATGAAGTGGACTCTCCAAAAGGACATTGGTCCATCTGGCCCCCTAAGAAATGCTTACAACATTATTGATTGTATTCCTCAAACTGTCTTTTTCTATCTGTGTGTGTTTTTTTAATTTGGAGATACAAGGAACTCCTAAATCAAGGTGGTTTTGTCAAATTGAGGATCAGAGAACTGAGTTTCTAATCCTTTCTCTTCTAGGAACTGGAGCTGTGAACATGGACACATCCATTTCATTTCTCTGAGCCCTAGTTTCCTTATTTGTAAAATATTACGGTTGGACTAAAATTTAAAATGATGAAAATTGCTAATGTTCCTTTAGCCTCTAGTATTATGAGATTCTTACTTATATTTTTGTTATTCATTGTTCCCCTGATTCTCCATGCCGTTTTTAAAATCTGTATTTGGTATCATATGCAAGTATAATTTAACTGTATGTATAAATATATGTTGTCACTTCTATTTTTCTAAATATTCTTCAAGGGCTTCCTTTGCATAGTGCTGTATGGGGAACTTTTTCTCCATTGCTGTTCAGCCAAGTTTCCAGTCCCTCAGCCAAAGCCCCTGGATATCTGTGGATCCTGTGAATACAAATAAGGTAGCTGGTGGGCTCTGCATTAGTGCTGATAAACATATAAAAATCTCCTCTTCAGGAGTCAAAGTTTTTACTAAGGCAAACAGGCTGAGCTGATTGCCAGGTAAGGCATTCTACGTGCAGCATTTAGGCACTGAGAGGGCCGGCCGAGGAGCTCAGTTGGTTAAGAGCTCACTCAGGAGTGCGAGCTCTGAGCAACAGCTGTTTGAGTCCCAGCCAGAGCTGAGCTGCCGCTGAGCTGCCGACAGGTGGCAGGATGGCTCAGCTAAACAAACAAACAAGCATTTAGGCACTGAGAAGGCACTTGTAGGGGCCATTTCTGCCCTGGCTCGGCTCCCACACCTGGAATCTGATTCCTAACCCCCAACACACTTATCAAGTACCATCTACCTGTAAAAGGACTAGATTGGCCCTGTAACTTCACTTCACTTGTAATTAATGAAATTAAAAGACAAAATACATATTGACAAAATATTTGCAACATATTTAACAGCTTGTTTTCCATAATAAATATTAAAAACTCATATAAATGAATATTTTAAAATACCAAGGCAATGGGAAAAATGGGCAAATAATATGAATAATTCACAGAAAAAGAAATATAAAGGGCCAACATATGGAAACAATTCACTAATAATGAAAAACAAATAAAAATAATGATTGCTTTTTTAACCTGTTACACTAGCAATACTAAACATATTGATTCTACCCTATGGTGGGTGTGGGAAATGGATACTCCCATATACTTTTACTAGAAGTATAAATAGCCACACCAATATTTATTTAGAGTTTTAAAGATGCATACCCTTTGACTTAGCAATTCCAATTCTAGGAATCTACCCTACTAAAATACTAATAAAAGTATGAATATATACATGTATAAGGGTATTTTCTGCAACATTGTCTGTAGTAAATTCAAAGTGATCTATCATCTGCCAAGAGAAAACTGTTAAGTAAATTATAATCCTTACAAGAAAATACTATGTGGCTGTTGGAAAGAATATTTTGGGATTTTTATGTATTGATATGAAAGATATCTATACTATAGCAATGAGTGAAGAAAATCTATATATAAAAGGAGATTTCTTCACTACAAGTGAAAAAATAGGGCTATATGTGTAGCATGATCTAACTTATATGTTATGCCAGAACAGTGAAAAGTATAAACATCGCCGGCGACGGCATAGGCTGCAGTCCCCTGCTGCAGTGGGTTGCCATAAGCTACCATGTGTAGCCAGCAGCCAGCATGAGCAGCCAGCAGCCAGCGTGAGTGGCCGTCCAGAAGCCAGCGGCTGATCTGCCTCACCCGGGAAGAGCGCAATGATCACAATACCAACATGGGCCAGTGAAGCAACGTCCTCCACAACTAGACTGAAGAACAAAAGGACAGCAACTTGTCTGTTCCCCTTCCCCCGATTCCCCAATAAAATCTTAAAAAAAAAAAAGTATAAACAGAAAGAAGCTATTAACAGTGGTTCCCATCTAGAAAGTATGATCAGAGGTGAGGAGATTTTCATATTTTACATTATTTATTTAATAATATTGCTTTGGACCACACTGTGTCCCTCTAAATATATATGTTGAAGCCCTAATCCCCAATTTAACTGTGTTTGGAGATAGGGCATGTAAAGAGGTAACTAAGATTAAATGGTCATGGGCCAGCTGAGTGGCGCATTGGGTTAAGAGTTGGCTTGGGACCCCAGCTCTGAGCAGCAGGGCCCCGGTTCGGATCCCACATGAGGGCCAGTGATGCTGTGCCCTTTACAGCTAAGATGGTGAACAACAGCTCGACCTGGAGCTGGGCTGCTGTGAGTTGCCGGCAACTGTGTAGGCTGCAGTGGGCTGCTGTAAAGCTACCGTGAGTGGCCGGCAGCTGGTGTGAGCTGCCAAGAGCCGCCGTGAGCGGCCTTCCAGAGGCCAGCGACCGATCTGCCTCACCCGAGAAGAGCGCAATGATGGTGCCAACATGGGCCAGTGAAGCGACGTCCTCCACAACTAGACTAAAGAACAAAAGGACAGCAACTTGTCTGTTCCCCTTCCCCTGATTCCCCAGCGCTGTTCCCCTCCCCCAATTCCCCAATAAAATCTTTAAAAGAAAAAAAAGATTAAATGGTCATAAGGGTGGGGCCCTAATCCTATAGGACTGGGTCCTTAGAGGAAGAGGAAGGGATACAACGGGAGGGCTCTCTCTCTCCACATGTGCACAGAGGAAAGGCTATGGAAAGAGAAAGCAGCCAGTTGCAAGCTAGGAAGAAATATCTTACTAGAAACCAACCTTGCTAGCTTCTGAAGCAAAGAAAAGCCCTCAAGGAGGTTGAAATACAATTTGAACAAGCCATTCTCTTTTATTTTTCCTTTAATTGTTTTTGGTCACTATTTTGTGGTTTCTTTAACATCTTTCTTCCATCTTTTAAATATTCCTATTGCCCATTCTGCCCTTGGCTATTCCCCCACCCCCACCCCCACCCCCGCTCTGGACAAGTACATCTATTCTAAAATTCGTCCAGATGTCTCCATCTCCATTATTACTACCTTAGTATACATTAGCATCATTTCTGACTTGAATTACTGCACCATTCCCTATCTGGTTTCCCACTCTCTCTTACCTCATCCCAATCCCGTGGGATGGGATGATCTTTATAAAATTCAGAATATCATGTGTCTCTTTGCTGATCCTTCTGATTTTTCTCCATTACCTTCTCCATTACCTAGAGGTTACATCTCTAGTTCCTCACTCTCGTGAGTTCACCTCTGACTGACCAGATAATAGCCTTGCCACTCACCATTCCCTCACAGACCCTCCCACTCTACACTGAGCCGCACTAGACTATTTAAAGCATCCAGAATATGTCATGTTCTTTCCTTCCTCTTGACTTGTGTACAAGCTGCTCTCTTTGACTGGTTCTTTCTCTTCCTCCACTTTCTCTGGTCAACTCCTATTCATCCTTTTATCCAGGAAGCCAAGGCTAGGTCCCTTTCCTATGTGCTGATTTCTGGTATATTAATTCTGGTTACTTGTTCATTTTCTTCTTGAGAGGAGGGAATGAGAAGAAAGGAGATTTGAGTTTGGAAGAATGCCAATGCATGTTTTATTTGCCTTTGTATCTTTCGTACTTAATATAGTATTTAATGCCTGTTATTGTTTTCATTTTTATTTTGTTTGCTTTTGTATTTGCTACTGGTGTGAATAGTGGCACACATTTAAGACTGCTGTCTGGATTTGGGGTACATCGTTTTCAATATTTGCATTACTAGTACTGCTAATGCTTTTTAAAAATTTACTTCTATTTGGTTGTAGGTCTCATCCTTAGTAGTTATATTAGTAGTCCTATGTCATAGATCAGGGGTTGGGAGTAAGATCATGGCTTCTTAAAGAGTATAACTAATTCAGAACTTTTCCCCTTATACTGTACTAGTTCTAAAATAACAACATGTTAATCCCTGACTAGCCCGGACAAAGTATATTTAATATGCAAAACGCTATTTATTCATTTACCCATTCATCCATTCATCCATTTAGTCAAACATTCAGTAACTGAAGAGGAATTTGAATACGTGAAAGCCATCGGTACGAAACAAAAAGTCACTGTTGGATAAACTTTAGACATATTACATATGCTGTGCTTAGTATTTTATGATATACTGCCTTACTCACGAATTTTACTAATTGTGTCACTGATGTGTAACTCTTATTATCCATCACGATTATATGGAATTTCTACACAATTGGTTCTTAAAACTCAAACTGACTTATGCTGCCCACTACTGTTTAGATGAATTGGTTGGGAAATGAGAAAGAAAAGATATTCAAAGTTTCTATTAGACCTGGCTGCTGAAGGAAGAAACCCAGCGTAGATGTCCCTCTGGTTTACCACAGCGCACCAGTGAGCCTTTGATGCACAAAGGTAGCAATCCAAGGACTAAAAAGGTAAGTTTCTCTTCAGCATAAAGTGTAGGTTAATTGAGTTGGTGTAGGGAAGACACACAGGAAACCTGAAAAACAGAGGAGAAAGGAAACTTGAAGAGTTTCTAAGAAAGCCACACAACATTTTGGGAACCTCAAGTGCAGTTGTAAAGGAAAGAGGCTAATGAGAAATTTCCAGAGACAGGGTAGATAGAGTAGTTTAAGAACAAGGATGTCTAACATGGAACTTTTTTCACTTGTTGGCATTACTGTGATGTAAAATCATTCTATAATCTCAGTTAGTAAAATCCGCCACTTGTTTTGAAGGTGGGAGGATGAAAAGTAAGGCTAAGTGAGTTCTATTGATGTATGGGTGTGGAGCAAAGGGAAGAAAATAGTCTAGGGAGATGTGAGGACTCGACTACGCTTAATTGTGTTGTCACACTGCCCTCTAATGGGCTGTCAGGATCTCGCCAGATTCAATTGCTGGCTTCTGAATCATCTGACAGACTCCACCATCTGCAGACCATTTATTTCCTGCACCTGCTGACAATGTCTGTGTTAAGTTTGACTCCTATGGAGTAGTACAAATTGATTAAAGCTGCTTTCATTCTCATCTCTGCAAAGTAGGGCAGGTTCCAAAATATGACAAAGAGGCTTCCCCATCAGAGTTGTAGATTTTATAATAATATTAGATCTGCACTTTCCACTATGATTTGAAGGCATGGATAATGGAGCTTGACTATGATTAATGATCAATATATTGGCATAAAATGATTTGAATACGTATGCTGTAAAAATAGTCTCAGTGATCTTTTGCAAGAACTATAAAATTTTTTCCTGTTATAAATTTAATTAAAAATAAACTTTCTCTCTTTAGGGGTTTAAGTTAGAGCAAAGCCAGTCTATTCCCTAGCAAAAAAAAGTAACTTTGCAGCTATTTTGATGAGGAGTCCTATGCCAGGCCAGTCTTATATGTTTTGGCTGGGTTTGACTGCAAATTCTAGTTACAAATAGAGCTGCTTAAGTCTTTGCTATTCCAGACTTTCCAAGTAAAAGAAAAGGGAAGCCCAAGTTTACTAGAGTAGTACTACGCAATAAGCATACTAGATAGTGGAGATAACTAGCCAAATATGACACTATTTCTGCTCTCTGAGCTCACTGTTGGCTAAGGGGAAAGGACATGTTACTATCATGTCCATAGCCCCCCCCCCACCCCGCCCTTTAGCAAATACATTGTGTGACTAAGATCCATATGCCTAACAGGTACTTGATAAATATGTGTTAAATAAATTAGGGAATGAATGAAAAAATGAGACAATATGTATAGAGATTAAGAGCTTGCCAAATAGCCTGTTTTGATCCCAGCTCTGCCACATACCAGCAATGTAAATGCATCACTTTCCTTAAACCCCTGGACCCTTGGTTTCCATATCTGTAAACCTATCCCACAAGGCAACTGTAAAATGCTGAGCACAGTGCCTAGCATACAGTAAGTTCTCACAAAAATAATAGTTTAATAATGTTGTGTGAAAAGGGCAACTAGAAAAAGAGGTTGTGGTTAACTATGGGGATTAGAATTCCTAGATTATGTCCTATATAAGTACATTTAGAAGTATGGGACACATGTTGGATTTGTAAAAAATTTTTGTGATGAATAAGGAGTCTACTTTATTTTCCGAAATCAATTTATTACATGTGGTAGGAAATCACATGTAATGATCTCTGGTGACAGTGACTCACATCCTTATAGCTCCATAACGAGAAAGAAAATTCTCGGATTCATTCAAGTTAAAGAATTCTCCGGGAAGGCCTCTAAATGCCTTGCTTGGTCAGGTCCATGCCCAGACCAATCACCTTAACCTGGTGCGGTAGGCAGAATAATGGCTCCTCCAATAAGTCCAAGTGGTAATTCCTGGAGCCTGTGAACTTTACATGGCAAAGGGACTTCGCAGATACAATGGAAGGTACAGAATGTGATGGGGAGATTGTCCTCCTGGCTTATCCAGGTGAGTTACTCTAATCATGGGTTCTTAAAAGCAGAGAACCTTCCCTGGCTGCACTCAGAAAGAGAGGTGATGACAGATGAAGAAGGGTGAAAGAGATGTGACATTGCTAGCTTTAAAGATGTTGGAAGGGAGTCAAGAGCTAGGAATGTGAGTGGTCTCAAATCTAGAAAAGACAAGGAGATGGGCTCTTCCATAGACGCTCCAGAAAGGAACTGTAGCCCTGATGATAACTTGATTTTAGCCCAGTGAGACCCTTGTTGGATTTCTGACCTACAAGGCTGTAAGATAATACATTTTTGTTGTTTTAAGCCACTAAGTTTGTGGTCATTTGTTAAGGCAGCAATAGGAAACTCATATGCCAGGGAACCAGGGTGGAAATCTAGTTTCATTATTTGCTCAACCTCATGGGCCCTGAGCAGCTTGCTTAGGGATATCCCTACAGCTTCCACCACTGTCCGCTCACTTCATCCACAGGAACAAACTGATTTGAGAGAATGAAGTAGGTGATGCAGAGAGAAGCAGAGATAAGAGGTAGAGAGAATTCTGACGCTGCCTGAGCCCCTGTTTCCAGTTAGTTTTGAGGTCAAGGTCATGCTAGCCCTTAGGTTGTACAAGTTAAATAATTCCTCTTTTTGAGCCAGTTAGACTTTAATTTCTGAGACTTGCAACCAAACTGTCCTGCCTAAATCATAAACCTATAGTGAGAGAGGGATGGCTGAAGGAGTTTTTTTAAAAAGCCTTTGGAGACAGTACTTGATAATGGAATAATCTGATTTCATAGCAACCCACTGAGAAACACATTATCCTACTTTAGATGAGGGAAGTCATACTTGGCTAAGTGGCTTTCCCACAAGCAAGAGTGTTCTGAACTTAAATGTGAAACCCAAATTGGTTTGCTTTGTTTGTCTCCAGTGAAACACATTGCACATTGAGTATCCTGCCTTATGTTTTTTTTAAATGTTATCAAATTAGAGCCACTGTTTTTCAAGGCCTCACCACTTCCTGTTTCTCTAGCCTCAAACATTTTTCTTCTGTGCCCAATGAACTCAATGCTCTAGTGTCTGGACAAGAACTGGTCAAGCCTGCTTAAACCTAACTGGTGGTGGTAGTGATAGGAGAACTTGTGAGCATCGGCCAGTGATCATTCTTCCTTCTCCTAGAAAAAGATAAAATTAAAAAGCAGTCATTATTGTTCCTGAAGCATGTTCATACAAAGATCCGGATGTGCTATCACAAATATTTTATAATTTCAATGGAACTAGATAATGCCATGTAAACTTCATGACATTTGTCTTTCTGGAATACATATATGCTTGCTCATTTAATTTTGCCATTAGCAAATAGGAAAAGACTATGTCTATTGAGGCCACAAATAAGGGAAAAACGGTTATAGTTGCGTCATTTTTGCCCCAGGGCACTGTGCTCCTCTGAAACAGTTACTGGTTATACCCATGGAACTTCACCGTGAGCCTATCCCCTCTCGTTTTTGGAGTTTTGAAATTTTTTTACCACTTTGTCCCTGAAATTTTTGTTTTCAAAAAATATCAAACAGAAGGGAATGCTCATAAAACTTGGTAAGATGTCAAAACACCATTAGTGGACCTTCAGGTCTTAGCTTGGATGACAGTTCATTTGTTCAAAAATATTTATTAAATACCTACCATGTGTCCTGCTAAACAAATCAAGCATGTTCTCCAGAGCTACTGAGTATGGCCGCGCTGGTGAATGGAGCCTGCTAAAGTTGTATAGTGCACAACTTGCACTATTGCTGGTGGTCCTTGCCCTCATGGAGATTAAATCTCATGACTTCTAGGAAGTCTTGCTTGAACTTTCACTCCTCCCCCTCCGACTAGAAAAACTTCTATTATGTGGTCCATAATACATGCAACATAGGACTTGACCCATTTATTTATAATGGTAGTCAGTTAGATTGTAATCTCAGAGGGGACTGAGATTGCAATTATCTTGTTTGTCACTTTCCAAGGACTAAGGACTCATCAATGAATTAAACAGTTAACAATCCCTGGCCTCTAGGAGCTGATAGTCTAGCAAAAGGAGAGAATAAACAAGTTCAATGTGTAGCACGTTAGGTGGACATAAATGCTATGAAGAAAAATAAAGTAGGGAAGGGGGTTTTCTCCTCACCTACTTTAGATCTTTGCTCAAATGTCACTTTATTTGTTTTTGTAAAGTTTGAGATAGAAAACCTTGGAGGTTTGGCATAGAAGAGAGATACTATCTGTCTAAAAAGAAAAACAACATTTAGGAACAGAACAGTAGGCACACTTAGCAAAAAGCTAGTAAGGCAGTTATCAGATCTCCACTTTGCAGGGAATCAGGCCACAGCAAGCAACATTTTATACAGAATATAGAGAGCAAGGGCCCAGCCCTTACCCTCTAAAACTCTGACACTCTTAAAATTCTTTCTGAACACGTTTCTACAAAAATCCTGGAGAACCTACGTCTTCTAACCTCGGCTGGTTTTGTATTTTTGCAAAATAGTACCCCATGCCTTCTACTGTCAGCCTATAGACCTTTTGCAGCTGGCTGGGGTGCCTGAGGCTCTGGGCTGTTAAAGCCTTTCCAAGCCGCCCTTATTGAGAAAGCGTCCTCATAAGGAAATGACACCTTAGTTAATCAAGAGACTCTGCTGTACTTCACACATATTCGGCATTTTCCACCCAATACGCCTCGAAGATGGTCATAAATGCATCGATTCCTTCCTACTATCCGGGCCTCGCTCCCTAGCCTTTTGACAAGAGCCAGTGAAGCATCCAGTGCCAAGCACTCCTCCCTCCCGGCTCGGGGTCCGCCCTCACCGCGCAGCCTTCTGGAAGCCGTAGGCCCTGGCTTTTCTCCGCTCCAGAACTACAACTCCCGGCAGGCTTTGTTTCTCACCACCTCCCTCTTAGCGCACTGCCTGCCGGGAGAGGGCAGGTAGCGGCCGGGCTGGGTCCAATGGGTGCCGGCTCCCGAGGAGAGGGCGGAGGAGAGGAGGAAGGAGGCGGACTCTGGGCCGCGGCCCCATTCATTGCCGCGGCCGGCCGGGCGGGGGTCCCGTGTTTTCGGAGTTATGGAGGCGCTAATTCCTGTTATCAACAAGCTCCAGGACGTCTTCAACACTGTGGGCGCCGATATCATCCAGTTGCCTCAGATCGTCGTGGTGGGAACGCAGGTGAGAGACGAGGGAGACATCTGCCAGGGCCAGAGCCCGGGGCGCGGGCCTGGTCGGGGCTGCGGCAGCGCACGCTCCCGGGCCAGTCTTTGCGGCCTGTGGCAGGAGGACACGGCTTGGTGCCCCCGGGCTCCCCGGGCTCTGCCGCGTCTGCTGCCCCGGGCTGCGTTGCACTGGGGCTGGGAATCGGGGCTTGGCTGGAGGCGAGGGGCGGAGCCGGCGTGGCGGGCCTGGCTGGTCTCAGGGGCGGGGTGGGGGAAGGACGGGCCGGCAGGCGGAACTGGAGTCCGTGGGGATCGGGCGCGGTTTTCCCCGCAGGCCGCTGCTTCCAAGGGCACCTGGGGGACGCGCGGGGCACGCGGGGCGCACTGGCTCGTGTGTGTGTGGGGGGCGCGGCTAGCCCCTTCTTGGTTGGTTTCAGGGCGGCTGGGTGTTTTATTTCCCTCCTTGCCTTGCTCAGGGGCTGTGGAGTCAGTTTCGGAACCGCGCGGTGGGGGCTGAGAAGGCCGCTTGCTCCTGTGTAGCACCTGTTTTTCTGCAGTGTAATCTCCAAGGTTTGGAGAACGCCAAAGCAGTTAAAAACCAAAATACCCCCCAAACCGCTTGGACCTGGGTGTTAGGGAGGAATATTCCAGTTTTCTGCGTAGGCTGTGGTTTTTGTCTTCCATCTAAATTGAGCCTCAAGGTTCTCTGGTCTTTTTATTTTGGGTCTCTTTACAGATATTATAATTTCTTGTATGTAGAAATGTTGAAGAAATAATGTTTCTAGAGTGATAGAGAAGCATAAGTTCCATTTTCTCTGCCTGCTGCTTTTCGTGGTTGAAGAGGAATCATAGACTTTTATCAGAGTTCAGAGATGCTAGAGATTACTTAGCGTATTGATTTTAAGTGCTTTCATTTCTTAAAGATCATTTCTATTGAGAAGGGGAAGGTTTCCCGGTCATTTTCCATGAGGTGCATCGCTACATCTTGCTACAAAATTAAAGTGCAGAGTATAAGTGTTACGACAGGGAACTTAATTTTCAAAATGCTACATGTTATTTTCAAACACTGGAAACCTTGGAAACCATAGACATCCTGTACTGTGTGTGCTTTTAAACAGTTAAAGCAATAGAAATTATTTCAGAAACAAATTTCCTTGGTCTGCTATAAGATCTGTATACTTCTGTTCAGTCCTGCCGACACATATTGTAGTATTTGTAACTCTTATATTTGTAATGATTGACAACTCACAATCATCAACGTATAACAAAGTATGAGCAGTATTTTTATTGAGAATATTTTGTTCATTTCTGTGTTCCTATTCCTAGCCCCTGGAACAGTCTGTGGTATGTAGTAGGTGCTCCATAAATAGTTTGAGTAAATATTGTTCACTGAAACAAGATAATACTTTAAAACACTGAGACGTTTATCATCAAAACCTGTTTTGTAAATAGAACTAGAGGAGATAATAGAAATTAAATCTTTTTTGGTAGTATTTTCGAAGTGTTTTGTAGCAGTAGACTGGAAACTTTCCATATATGAGGTGTGATCATAAAATATGGTGAATGTTTAAATTAAAAAAAATTATTACAGTAAAAGACACATTACTATTAATGCCCCTCAAAATACTCCCCCTCGCTTCGAACAGACTTATCCATTCCATCGTTCTTGCCACTTTCTGAAGCAGTTCTGGAAGTCCTCATGATTTCATGGGTGTCTTTAGTTGCAATATTGTGGCTGCCTCCATGTCCTGAATCATTTTGACTTTGGGGAAGAGCCAGAAGTCGCATGGTGCCAGATCATGTGAATAAGGTGGATAAGGACACGCCTTAAGGTTTTTGGGTTTTTTTAATAGAAATTGCCATACCCGAAGCGTTGTGTGACACGGAGCATTGTCATGATGGAGGATGATTTTCGGCACATTTTAAAAAACGAAACCTTCTCTCAACTGTAGTTCACACCTGACTGACCACCGAACAAGTTGAAACTTGTCACACACTGTTACTAAGTTTCAACTCGCCCATCTTAAAGATCCCTACCTTTCTATTGGATGGGCAGCATCAGTCACCATATTTGTTGATCACAACAGCAAGTCTCCGTGTCACACATCGCTTTGGGTACGGCAGTTTCTGTCACATAGAAACATTATGGTGTGTCCTCATCCACCTTTTTCACTGGATCTGGTATCGTGCGACTTCTGGCTCTTCCCAAGTCAAAATGACCGGGAAAGGTAAACGTTTTGAATCAGTTCAGGACATCAAGGCAGCCACAACAGCGCAACTAAAGACACTCATGAAAGAGGACTTCCAGAACTGCTTCAGAAAGTGGCAAGGATGATGGGATAAGTGTGTTCGAAGCAAGGGGGAATATTTTGAGGGGGATTAATGGCAATATGTCTTTTACTATAATAAATATTTTTTATTTAAACATTCATCGTAGTTTTTGATCACACCTTGTATTTCTTAGAAATTCTCAATGTGTTTTAAGCTTGAAGCAGTAAAAGAATCTATATTGTGTGTGTGCTATTGTGTGTCAACATAAATAGTTTTAAAATTAAGAAACACTTTTTACACAGAATAGTTTATTTCGGTAAGTAAACCTGTTGGCACAATTGGGTGGGGCAGGGTAGAAAAGTAGATCTCACCATTGTGAAAGCCATTAACATGTACTAGCAAAAACCACCCTAGTAGTGACAGTTACATGCTATATTTACATGTTGATGTTTGAAATTACCCAAAAGGAAAATTACTCAGTTTTTAGATTTGCTTTAATGAAAGTTATCTCCATTTAGGTCTTTTTTAGCTGAAATGCAACTCTTATTATTCAGGTACAGAAGAAATAGATAACAGAAACAGTACCTTTTTTTCCGTATTTTTCTCAATATGTTGGAAAAACCTCTTCTACTTGGTTTGAATACAAGGAAACCACTACTTTGTCATCTATGCCATTTAATGTTGTGTAACATACATAGAGCACACACTTCACACTCATTTATTGAGTAGTGTACAGTGAGTGAGTTACAGACATAAGTGTTCTGTACTTATTTCTAACTGGTAAACTCAGTGGCAGTGATCATGTCTTCATAATACAGGTAAGGTATAGTCTTTATCGTACACATTACCTATAGTGTATATAAGAATCACTTTGAAAATAAGTTTCCTGGACTCCATCCCCAAAGATTTTGATTTTCCAAGTCTGGAGTGCCCCACACACAATAGGTGATTCTGATGTAGATGGTTCATAGATCCTAATTTGAAAAGTATGTTAGTGAATCTTTGATTTTAAAATACATGAAACTGGTAAAAGCAGGGAAGGGAAACTGAGTCTAAGGGCATGGCACCATCTAGTAGCATGTTGAGCTAGGTGGCATTCTTGCTCCAAAGTATCAACTCCTAGGCAACCTTTCCTGACCCCTAAATGTTTTAAACTTAAATTGCGCAATACTCATTTGGGGCCTAGACAGTTGGAGGAGTTGAGGAGTGGGAATCATGTCTACAACTATTGATCAGGCACAGATTTTATGATTTAGCTAAATAAACTGCTTTCCTCTTTCTCTAGCTGAGATCGTCTGTGTGGAAAGAACAGAAAATGGGGAGAGAGAAGGTTGATACTTTTGACCATGGTGTACTTTGCAGGTGGAGGAGGAGATAAGACTTAAATAACTTTTGTGAGTCAACTCGAGAAATTTAATCACTATTTCTTAAATTGAGAATTGGAAGGGGGAGCCCTCTAGGTATGTAATCCAAACCACCACCCAGGATAAGAACCCCTATGCAGATAACATGCACCTGAGACTCTGGCTCAGTGTTGCTAGTAACGTACTTTTCACTTTGCCTTTTACTTCAGTGATTTCAGCATTCAACCTTCAGTAGTTCAGACAAATGCAAAAAAAGGAAAGGAATCTTGGATTTTTTTTTTTTTTTTTTTTTTTTTTTTTTGCTGAGCCATCCTGCTTACCTATTGGCAGCTCAGCGGCTGCTCAGCTCGGGCTGGACTCGAACCGCTGTTGCTCAGAGCTCAAACTCTTGAGCGAGCTCTTAACCAACTGAGCCACTCGGCCGGCCCCGGAATCTTGGATTTTAAATGACCAATTTGCAAACCAGTGTTTTTTAAATTTAACATTAAAAATGAAATGTAATTCATATAAAATTCACCATTATAAAGCCTACAATTCAGTGATTTTAGTATGTATAGTCACACAGTTGAGCAACCGTCATCACTAATTCCAGAACATTTCATTACCCCTGAAAGAAACTATGTACCCATTAGCAGCCACTCCTGCATTTTGCCCTACTGCAGCCCCTGGCAACCACTATCTACTATGTTCCTTTTTTTTCCACTATCTACTTTCTATCTCTGGATTTACCTACTCTGGACATTTCATATAAATGGAATCATACAATATGTGGCCTTTTGTGTCTGGCTTCTTTTGCTCAGCATGATGTTTTTGTAGGTTTTCCCATGTTGTATATATTAGTATTTCATTACTTTTTTAAAATGGCTGAATAACACTGCGTTGTGTAGATATGTCAGAGTTTGTTTATCCATTAATTACTTGGTAGATATTTGGGTTGTTTCCACTTTTTGGTTATGATAACGCTGCTATGAACATTCGTTTACAAGTTTTGGGTTTTTTTTTTAAGATTTTACTGGGGAATTGGGGGAAGGGGAACAGACAAGTTGCTGTCCTTTTGTTCTTCAGTCTAGTTGTGGAGGACGTCGCTTCACTGGCCCATGTTGGTATTGTGATCATTGCGCTTTTTCTGGGTGAGGCAGTCGCTCACCGGTCATTGGATGGCAGCTCACGAAAGCTCACACCCGCTGCTGGCCAGCCCCACTGCAGCCTACGTGGTTGCCGGCGACTCATGGCAGCCCAGCTCCAGGTCGAGCTGTTGTTCAGCATCTTAGCTGTAGAGGGCGCAGCATCACTGGCCCTCAGATGGGATCCGAACCAGGGCCCTGCTGCTCAGAGCTGGCGTCCCAAGTCAACTCTTAACCAACGCGCCACTTGGCCAGCCCTCGTTTACAAGTTTTTGTGTGAACATGTTTTCAGTTCTCTTGGATTTATACCTAGAAGTAGAATTGCTGAGTTGTATGGTAATTCTATGTTTAACTTTTTGAGAAACCACCAAACTGTTTTCCACAGTCACTGTACCATTTTACCTTCCTGCCAGCAATGTACAAGGGTTCCAAATTCGCTCTATCTTCGTCAACACTTGTTTTTGTCTGTATTTTTTATTGTAGCTGTCCTAATGAGGGTGTGAAATGGTATCTCATTGTGGTTTTGATTTGCATTTCCCTAATGACTATGATACTGAACATCCTTTTATGTGCTTGTTCGAGTCATTTTTATAATCCGGATGCTAGACCATTACCAACATATGATTTCCACGTATTTTCTCTTATTTTGTAGGTTGTCTTTTCACTTTCTTGATAGTATCCTTTGATCTACATTTTTAATTTTGACATAGTCCAGTTTATCTATTTTGATTTTGTTGTGTGCTTTTGGTATCTTATCTAAGGCATCACCAAATCTAAGTCCATGAAGATTTATTATTACTATTATTATTATTAGATGTTTCCTTCTAAGAGTTTTATAGTTTCAGCTCTTACTTTTAGGGTTTAGATCCATTTTAAGTAAATTTTTGTCTTGATATAAGATAGCGGTCCGACTTCGTTCTTTCCATGTGCCTTTGCAGTTGATCCAGCACCATTAGTTGAAGAGACTGTTCTTTGCCCATTGACTGGCTTTGGCACTATTGTTGAAAATCAGTTGATCATAGATGTATGGGTTTATTTCTGGACTCTCAGTTCTTTTCCATTGGTCTATATTGTCCTTATGCTAATACCACACTGTGTTTATTGCTGTAGCTTTGTAGTATGTTTGGAATCAGAAAGTGTGAATCATTCATCTTTGTTCTTTTTTTTTTCAAAACTGTTTTTGCTATTTGGAGTCCCTTGCCATTCTGCATGAATTTTAGAACTGGCATTTTCATTTCTGGAAACAAGGCCATTGGGATTTTGATAGAGATTGTGTTGAGTCTGTAGATTGCTTTGGGGAATATTGCCATCTTAATATTAAATCAGGTAAAGCATTCTTGGTTGATAGGTTTTTAAATTTTTTTTCCTTTCAACTTTAAATAAGTCATGCTACTGCCTCTGGCTTCCATAATGATGAGAAATTTATTGTATCTATTGCTAGTCTTATTGAGGAGGATCCCTTGTACATGCATTGCTTCTCTAATCCTCTCATTGCTTTTAATATTTGTCTTGATCTTTCAACAGTTTGATTATAATTAGTGTGGATCTCTTTGTGTTTATCCTACATGGAGTTAATTGAGCTTCGGCATTGTGTAGGTTCATGTTACTTACCTTATGCTTTTCTGCTTTTTATGGGAAAGTTGGGAATTTTTATGGCTATTACTTTTGTTATTCAAGTTCGTGGCCTTATCAGATGTCTGTATCTCACTCTTTTCTTATATGTTCCAGACAGCATTGGGCCAGTAGTTTTATTAACTGAGAAAACATTCTTCCCTAGGAACTCTTAGGTCTGTAGCATTTTATCCAGTTTAGATCCTGTATAGTTGAATGTTGAATGTTAATTGAGTTATATGTGCAGTAATTATTCAATCCAAGAACCACAGTTTAACACCATAAATTATGAAGTGGTTTAAACTTCAGAATGATTTAAGTTTTGCCAATAGGTAGAGGAATTTTGATAGAAATGGCATTGCATCTGTAGCTTGTTTTGGGTAGTATGGACATTTTAACAACATTCTTCTAATCTAGGGTCACAAATGTCTTTCCATTTGTGTCTTCTTCAGTTTCTTTCATTGGTGTCTTATAATTTTCAGTGTACAGGTGTTTCACCTCCTTGATTGAATTTATTCCTACGTATTCTATTCTTTTTGATGCAATTGTAAATGGGATTTTTTTTCTTAATTTCTCTTTCTGATAGTTTGTTATTAGTGTATAGAAACGCAACTAACTTTTGTGTATTGGTTTTGTATCCTGGAACTTGACTGAATTTGTTGATTAGTTCTAACCATTTTTTGGTAGAGTGATTAGGGTTGTCTATGTATAATATCATGTTATCTGCAAATAGTGACAGTTTTACTTTTTCCTTCCTGATTTGGATGCCTTTTATTTCTTTTTCTTGTCTTATTGCTCTGCTTAAAATGTCCAATGTTATGCTGAATAAAACTGATGAGGATGGACGTCCTTGTCTTGTTCCTGATTTCAGAAGACAAGCTTTCAGCTTTTCATTGTTGCTTATGAGGTTAGCTGTGGGCTTGTCATATGTGGCATTCATTATGTTGATATACATCCCTTAACCTATTCTATTGAGAGCTTTTATCACGAATGGATGTTGAATTTTGTCAAGTGCTTTTTCTGTATCTTTTGAGATGGTCATATAGTTTTTATCCTTCATTTTGTTAAAGTGGTGTATCACATTAATTAATTTGTGGATGTTGAAATAACATCTCTGCATTGCTGAAATTAGTCCCATTGATCATGGTGTATAATTCTTTTAATGTATTGTTGAGTTTGGCTTTCTAATATGTTGTTGAGGATTTTATATCTATGTTCATCAGGAATATTGGCTACTTGTAGTGTCCTTGTCTGGTTTTCTTGTCAGGGTACTGTTGGCCTTGTAAAATGAATTTGGAAGTGTTTTCTTCTATTTTTTGGAAGAGTTAGAGAAAGTTTAGTATTAACTCTTCTTTAATATTTGGTAGAATTCCCAGTGAAGGTACCTGTTCCTGGACTTTTGTTCATTTGGAGGTTCTTCATTACTGATTCAATCTCCTTGTTAGTAGGTCTGTTCAAATTTTCTGTTTCTTCATGATTCAGACTTGGTAGGTTGTATGTTTCTAGGAATGCAAAGTCTTACAATTAAGTTTGTGAACTTGTTGCGATGATGTTGCTAAACTTTTTTGATATCAGAGGGATTATTCATTATGAATTTGTATGAACTGCACAGTTAACCAAGTTTACTATTTGGAAGTGCTGAAAAAGGATGCATGAAAAAGTTAGATGTCCTGAACTTTTTGCCAACAGTTCATGGCTCTTGCATCATGACAATGCACCAGTCACACAGCACTGTCTGTGAGGGAGTTTTTAGCCAAATAACTGTATTGGAACACCCTCCCTACTCACTTGATTTGGCCCCAATGGCTTCTTTCTTTAACTGAAGATAAAGGAAATATTGAAAGGAAGACGTTTTGATGATATTCAGGACATCAAGAGTAATACGACGACAACTCTGATGGCCATTCCAGAAAGAGTTTCAAAATTGCTTTGAAGGGTGGACTAGGCTCTGGTGTCAGTGCATAGCTTCCCAAGGGGAGTACTTTGAAGGTGACTAGTGATATTCAGCAGTGAGGTATGTAGCACTTTTTCTAGGATGAGTTCACAAATTTAATTGTCAGACCTCATATATCCAATTTCTTCTAGGTTGTCCAATTTGTTGGTGTATAATTTTTAGAGTAGTCTCATATGATCTCTTGTATTTCTGTGGTATCAGTTGTAATGTTTCTTCTTTCATTTGTGATTTTATTTATTGAGTCCTCCCTTTTTTTCTTGGTGGGTGTAGCCAAACTTTTGTCTATTTAATCTTAAAAACAAAAAACAAAAACAGGTCTTAGTTTTAATGATATTCTTTCTAGTAGTCTTTTTAGTCTCTATTTAATTTATATTCGCTCTGATCTTTGATATTTTCTTTATCACTAACTTTGGACTTAATTTGTTACTATTTTTCTAGTTACCTGAGGTCTAAAGTTTGTTTATTTGAGGTCTTTATTATTTCTTAATATGGGCATTTATTTCTATGAACTTTTCTGGTAGGACTGCTTTTGCAGCACCCCAGAAGCTTTGGTATGTTGTACTCCATTTTCATTTGTCTTAAAGATTTTTTTTTTTAAGATTTTTATTGGGGAATTGGGGTAAGGGAACAGACAAGTTGCTGTCGTTTTTTGGTCTTCAGTCTAGTTGTGGAGGACGTTGCTTCACTGGCCCAAGTTGGCACCATCATTGCACTCTTC
>NW_017731988.1:496326-557623 GCF_001890085.2 Hipposideros armiger
AAAAAAAAAAAAAAAAAATTGATAACAACTGAATGCATTCTAAAGCTCTACGTTTTTATCCTCCCCCGTTTTATGTTTTTAATATTACAGTTTACATATTTTTATCTTGTGTATCCATTACTAAGTTATTATTGTCATAGTTATTTTTACTACTTTTGTCTTTTAACCTTAATAGATTTAGCAGTGATTAACCCACTACCTTTACAACATTTGATTATTCTGAGTTTGATATACTTACCTTTACCAGTGAAATTTATACTTTCATATGTTTTACTGTTACTAATTACACACTTTCATTTCAGCTTAAAGAAGTCCCTTTAACATTTCTTGTATAGCTGATTTAGTGGTGATGAACTCCTTAAGCTTTTGCTTGTCTCGAAAGGTATCACTCCTTCATTTCTGAAGGACAACTTTGCCTGGTAGAGTGTCCTTGGTTTGCAGTTCTTTTTTTCCCCCCAAAATCTTTTAGCACTTTGAGTGTATCGTACCACTCCCTCCGGCCTGCAAAGTTTCTGTTGAAAAATTTGCTTATAGTCTTATGGGGGCTTTCCTTGTACATAAGTTGTTTTTCTCTTGCTGCTTTTAAGAGTCTCTCCTCGTCTTTAACTTTTGACACTTTGATTATAATGTATCTTGGTGTGGGTCTTTCTGGGTTATTCTTATTTGAAATTCTCTGGATTTCTTGGATCTGGATGTTTGTTAATTTTCCTGAGTTAGGAAAGTTATCAGCTATTTCTTCAAATAAGTTTTCTGCTCCTTTTCTTCTTCTTCTGGGATCCCTATAATGTGAATGTTGGTACACTCAGTGTTGTCCCATGAGTTATTTAAGCTACCTTAACTTTTTGTTGCTCTGTTTAGATGAGATCCACTGTTCTATCTTGAAGTTTTCAAATTTAACTTTCCTAGGGAAAATAGTTGTGACTAAAAAATTCTGTATTCATCCATACTATAACCATTGTTTAAATGCAATAAAACATAAGTAAACAAAAGAACGGTTTTTTTATTGCTTCTTTATTCCTATCAAGATAATGTGAAATGAAGTTGAAATATTGAATTGTTTCTAGCTCTGTTGTAGCTTCAGTATAGTACTTTGAACTTCTCGGCGGAGTTGGACATTAAACTATTGTAGATCACTTGTGCAGAAGGGCAGGGTGGACACAGGAATTGGCTTATAACCAATATCTAAGCTGTGTGGCTGTACTAAGTGTCCACTTAGGGTATGGAAGGGAGGGGGGAAATGTTGTAACTTCTTTAATTCTGTCTTTAATATGAGATCCTGTAACACATTTGAGAAATTAAAAATTATTTTGAAATATTAAATGTCAATAAGGTATAAGGAATGATATTATGAATACCATTGTATCTACCTCCCAGTTTAAGAAATAAAACATTAACTGCCCAGTTGAACCCCCCCACTCCCAAAGAGAGATCATTATTTTCCTAAATTTGGTGTTTATTATACTTATGTATTTAATTATATGTATTTTGTATATGTAGATAACCTAAGTAATGTACTGTATTTCCCCATGTATAAGACGCACTTTTTGGGGGGAAATTTGGGGTCTAAAAACTGGGTGCATCTTATACAGTGGTTGTAGATTTTTTTACTTGCATTTGACAGTGATGAGGAGTTGTATGAATTTTATGATGAATAAAAAACGAGTTCAGTAACTTTATATAATACATTTTTTTTTCAAATTTTGGGCCCCCAAATTAAGGTTCATCTTATACATGGGAACATCTTATACATGGGGAAATATGGTATGTTGATTCACATGGTTTAAACCTGAAGTAATGTTAACAGTATATATTCCTCTGCAATTTTTTTTCACAATCATACATGTGAGTTTTACTCATACATACACATACATTCTAGTTTGCTTACTTATATTGCTATATAATTATATGACTGTATCAAAATTTATCCTCTTGTTGAGGAACATTTGAATGTTTCCCATTGTTTTCTCTGTAGTTTATTAAACAATGATATTAGGAACATTCTTATACATAACCTCATTGTACACATTTGAGAATTTCTCTAAGGTATCAAGAAGTACAATTACTAGGTAGATTATAGGGTATATTTTCATTTTTACTTGATATTGATACTTTCTCCTTGGAATGGTTGTAACCGGTAACATTCCCACCAACACATGGAAGTTTGTTTATATCTGTGCTTGGGATTACATTTTTTTGTGTGTGTGTGGTATCTCATTGTGGTTTTTTATTGCATCTCCCTGATACTAATGAGTTTGACCATCCGAACATGTCTTGGCCCTTAGTGGTTCTGTTTTGTGAGTTTTTGTTCATATCTTTGCACATAGTTTTATAGTATTCATCTTTTTATTGATTTTTAGGAGTTATTTATACATTTGGTTACTAATTCCTTATCAGTTATGTGGATCACCAATATTTTCCCCCAGTTTTTTTATATGAGTAGAAGAGATTTTAATTTTACTATAGTTGAGTTATCTTTTTTAATAAGTTTGTATATTAAGGAACCATTCCCTATCTTAAAGTCATGAAAGCATTCTTATATTCTGTAATTTATAAAGTTATGCTTTTTCACATTTGTTTATAATTCATTTTGAATTTTCTTTTTTCTCCTTTGCTTTGTAACAGCTTTATTGAGATATCATTTATATATCATAAAGTTCACCCATATGAAATGTATAATTCAGTGTCTTTTTAGCATGTCTATGGCATTGTGCAATCATCACCATAATCTATTTTAGAATATCTCATCATCCCATAAAGAAACCTGGATCCATTAGTAGTCACTCCCTACAACCCTCTACCACCAGCTCTAGGTAGCCACTTACTCTACTTTCTTGTCTATTTTGGACACTTCATATAAACAGAACTAAATAATATGTGGTCTTTTGTGACTGACTTCTTTCACTGAGCATAATGTTTTTGGGGTTCTTTCATGTTGTAGCATGTATCAGTACTTTATTCCTTTTTATGACTGAATATTCAATATAAAAAAAACTTATGTAAAATTAAACATTAGTCTCAGTGCTTCTGAGTTGGTAAATTTTTCATATTAGGGATTCTGGGAAGATGCCAGCAGTGGAAAAATAGTTTCCTAATCTCTGCATGACTTTCCCATAAAAACAGATTAAATACGATAGGAAAAGCAAAAAACCCATGAACACCATTTACAAGAAAATTAGTTGACCACGTTTCTCCACAAACCCTCAAATACCAGTAGATTGGGGACAAACCACCAACAGCTCCAAACCCTGTGTATTATTATATAGGAAGAAGAAGAAGGAAGCAATGAAATATCAGATGAATCTGAGAATTGAAAAATAGCCGAAAGGCAATCACTGGAAAGCTTGGAGAGCCAGTTGAAGAATACCAGCTGAAACTGGGAGGGGTTTTGCTCACACTGATAATGGGTGAGTGAAAGAGGTCTTAAGGGACTGGAGCACCTTTGTGAAACTTTAAAAGTAACCAACCAAAGCTCTCTTCCAGGACCAATCCTGCAGTGAGAAGGAAATGAGAATACAATTGAGCATTCCCTGAAAAATACAAAGGAAAGAGAAGGTCCAGATAAACTGATCAAGAGGAGTAGAGCCAGGATACTTCAGAAAATAAATATATTTACAAATACTCTATAAAAACAACAAGAGGGAGTTTTAGAGTGTGATGTTAGAGTAGCTATTCTAGGCTAAGCCTCCTTTAAAAGTTAAGGAAAATGAATTTCATTTAAATATCAGCAATATGTAAAATCTTATATAAAGTTTTTAACCTTCTGTTGGGCACAATTGGTCTCACAGATTCATTGCACACAAATTTTCAAATATCTAACAGTTAATTAAGTATCATGACATCGCTTCTGTATCTTCTCCCCTACCCGTAACCTATCGCCAATCGTGTAAGTGACTTAGTACAGTAAAGACGTATTTCATATTTGAAAATATGTGTGCAATGAATCTGTGATATCAGTTGTGCTAGACATAGGGTTAAAGAAAAAAACTCAGAATAGCATCCCTGTAGACAATGAAAGTACACCAGAAAGAAAAGTTCACAATAGAGATGAAAACTATTAAATATTAAGACAAAGGGCAAGACAAAAGATATTATATAATCAGAACGAGGGATTTCAAAGAAAACAATTTTGCATAAGAAAAACTTAAAAATTAGGTGATAGAGCTTATTAAATTATTAGAAATGAGAGAAAATTTACTTTGGAAAAGACATTTTAGAAGGAACACAAGAACAAATGAATGTAAAATTAATATCTTAAGAGAAAGGTTTTGAATGTAGAAAGACATTAAAAATAAAAAGGATAAGAAAGGTATAAAAAATTTAGATAGAAATTAACATTGGGGCCAGCCGAGTAGCTCGTTGGTTAAGAGTTCACTTGGGGGCCAGCCGAGTGGCGCGGTGGTTAAGAGCTGGCTTGAGACGCTAGAGGGCCCCGGTTCGGATCCCACATATGAGGGCCAGTGACACTGCCCTCTACAGCTAAGATGCTGAACAACAGCTCAACCTGGAGCTGGGCTGCTGTGAGTCGTAGGCTGCTGCTGCAGTGGGTTGCCATGGGCTACCGTGTGTAGCCAGCAGCCAGCGTGAGCAGCCAGTAGTCTCAGTGAGCGGCCGTCCAGAAGCCGGCAGCTGATCTGCCTCGCCCGGGAAGAGCACAATGATGGTGCCAACTTGGGCCAGTGAAGCAACGTCCTCCACAACTAGACTGAAAAACGAAAGGACAGCAACTTGCCTGTTCCCTTTCCCCCAATTCCCCAACGCTGTTCCCATCTCCCAGTTCCCCAATAAAAATCTTAAAAAAAAGAGTTCGCTTGGGAGCATAAGATCTGAGCAGCAGGGCCGCTGGTTCGGATCCCACATGGGCCAGTGACGCTGCGCCCTCTATAGCTAAGATGGTGAACAACAGCTCCACCTGGACCTGGCTGTTGTGAGTCGCCTGTGATGGCATAGGCTGCAGCCCCTGCTGCAGTGGGCTGCTGTGAGCTACTGTGAGTGGCCGTCCAATGGCCAGCGACTGATCTGCCTCAGCTGGGAAGAGCACAATGATCACAATACCAACATGCACCAGTGAAGCGAAGTCCTCCACAACTAGACTGAAGAGCCAAAGGACAGCAACTTGTCTGTTCCCCTTCCCTGATTCCCCAACGCTGTTCCCTCCCCCAATTCCCCAATAAAATCTTTAAAATAAATAAATAAAATGTATAACAGAAACTAGGGGTGTAAATATTATTTTATTTACTAGTACAGTTAAGTCCTCACTTAACATTGTGAAACGACCTACAATAAAACCATTTTACCATAGACTAATTGATATAAACAAGAGTTAAGTTCCTATATCATCATCAATGTTATAACAAAATGACATTGAAGGAAATGACGTTATTTGAGGACCTGCTGTATTGTATTTGTGTTAAATTTCCTGAGTGCGATCATTGAATTGTGGTTATATAGAATATTCTTAGAGATATGCCTCAATATTTAGGGATGAAGTGTCATGATATATATAACTAACTCTCAAATGGGCCAGCAATAGAAAAATGTATGTGTGTGTGTAAGAAGAGACAAAAAGTGTCTAAAAGAGAAAAAAAGTGTCAAAATGTTAATAATTAGTGCATCTTTGTTAAGTTATATGGGTATTCATTTTACTATTGCAACTCTTGTTGTGACTGAAATTTTCAAAAAAAAGTTGAGGAAATACTGAAAACAACAAAAATGAAATATGAATAAAGAGCTTTATAAAACTAATAAATATATGAAATGCCAGCATTTGAACAAGCAAATCGCTAAAGGAAAAATACAGAAAGCCCTTAAACAAAATGATGCTTCCCTTGAATAATAAAGGACCACATATTTAAATGAGCTGTTAGTGTTTATCTATAAAAGTAGCAAAGTTTCAAAAAGTGGTAATGCCCACTGCTGATGGGGATGCATCAAATTGAACAGGAAGTATAGCGTGGTGCCTGCCATCCTGTGGTGTGCAGCCTGGGAGTATCTGTGATTCCTTAAAATCGGTATGATCTTTAATCACAGCAATTTCTTTTAATAAACTAATGAGTTTAATAGGAGGAGTAAGGTTATATGTACAAAGCATGTACATTGAAGCATTGTTAATAGTAGCAAAAAACATTTAAATCTCCATCAATTGGGGTTTGCTTTTATACACAGAACTATTTAATTGTTAAACACAGCAGTTAATATATTGCTATAGAACGATATCCCTGATTGTTAAATTAAAGTAAAAGTAGGTTAATGAAAAATGCATATAGTACTACCTCATTTAAAGTAAAATATGTACTTATGATGGGCATAATTTTATATAATATACCAATATTATATAGGTTTTGAAAACCTGGTTGGGAGAATGTTTAAAAAAGGTAGGAAAATTATGGGACTTATCTCTTTTTGTATCTTTTTTATTTTAAAGAAATAAAGCTCATGTAATAGAAAATATAACAACTTTCATTTTGAAAATCTGCAATCATTTTTTTCTTGAAAATAATTTCATGTATGCTGCCTTGTTAGTATAGTCTTACTGGAGTTGTAAAAAAATTGGTTAAGAAACTCATTTTGCTCTTGTGTATTCTGTTTTCAGAGCAGTGGAAAGAGCTCAGTGCTAGAAAGCCTAGTGGGGAGGGACCTGCTTCCCAGAGGCACTGGTATTGTCACCCGGAGACCTCTCATTCTGCAGCTAGTCCATGTTTCACCTGAAGATAAACGAAAAACAACAGGAGAAGAAAATGGTAAACTTTAGGATTGGAATAAGAATTATTATTTTTGGTTGAATTTTAAAAAGACATGAATTGACAGTTAGAAATTAGTGGCCATTGCAAAATCAGCATTCCTGTGAAGAGAAGTGGTATGCATCTTTTCTTAGGTTAAAAAAAAAAAAAAAAGGTAATTTTTGTTTGAGGACCATGATTAAACTTGTTTGGAATAGTACCTTTTTGGTAATTAGCTTAGTAAACGATTGTTAATGCTATTTAGTAGAGGATTTAGCGAGATACTCAGTAAACAGTAATCAGTTATTTTAAAGAAAAGTTTTTGTCTTTTGGCGTCTTTTAAACTTTTTTCCTAGTGTATAAAACAATGTTTTTGCTTTTTCACTTTGACTTAGAATTTAAATAATTTAGATTCTAGTTTAAAGGTTTTATTTTAAATAAGATTAAAATGACTTTTCTTTTCAGCATAGCAGTATTATCTCAGCTTCCCTTTTCTGCTCTTAATGTACCTGCTAGGTTTGAATCTTTTGCCCTTCAATCTAAGATGAGTATTATTTTTAGAAAGAATTTTGATATTTTCATTATTTATTTTTTTTTTTTTACTATCCTTCTCTTGCCAAGGCTGGCTTATATAGCACATACTATTTTGAATTTTTAAGATCCCCCCAAATAGTAAACATGGATTATTAAGCTAAGACAATATGCACCATAATGCTGTGTCCATCAGCAGATTTGAAATTGCTTATTAAATATGTATCTAATATTAATCTTTTATATTAGTGAAGTTTGAAATGTTTGAAGAAAGTACTCTTCCTTTTTTTAGCTCAATGTTTGGGTCATACTTTCTGTCTTATTTATAAAAGTCTGTAAAATAGCTCTAATTATTAAATGACATTTGCAGCACAGTACCATGTTTCTCATCTGAAGAGATCTGTTTTCAGTGCCATTTCATTCTACTTCTTATATTCTGATCTAAGATAAGATGATAGTATTCATGAAATTGAAGTTGCTTTAATTTCTGTATATAATTTTTTTCTTTCACTTACAGGAGCATTGGTTGTGGTAGCTTGATTTTTTTTTGTTTTTTTTAGGGGAAAAAAGACCTGTCGTGAGCATCTACAGGGACAGTAGAAAGTTAATCACTGAAGCAAGTTAATGAAGTTGTAGATGTTAACAAGTGATTTTGGGGGATAGACCGCCAGAGGATATATAGGAGCCTTTTAATTATATTAGGTAGCTTCTTGGTATATTATTCATTACTTTGCATTTCTGTAACATTTCTTTATGATTGAAATTTTGGACCTTGAATTTAATCATTTTGCACTAATTTATGGTCCAACTTCAAAGATATAGAATAACACTTTTAAAATTTTATTCCCACTAATTTCATCAAATTTACTAAATATCTTAAACTAAGACTTTAAGAACTATATGGCATTCATTAGGCGTCTTTCTTTTAACTTTTCATTTTTTTCAGTCACCTTGAAAAGGGCAGATCAGAAACTATTTGCAGACGTAGGTAGTGTTTTTATGAAAGAGTCAACATTTCAGCTATAGAAGTGTCAGTTTCTTGCTCTTTGCTTGTATGTCCACTGTTTCCTTGATTTCTCTTGGTGGTTGGTCAGTAATTCTGCATATCTTTACATATATATTTTTTCCAAGCTTAGTGCTTATATTTTATATAAAAAAATAAAACCTTACTTAAAATGGCAACTCTGCTACCCAGAGCACCAAATAGATTTCATCAATTTTGAGTACTAAATTTCATGTGTCTTATTAATAACTAGGATGGTTCCTTAGTTTCTCCTCAGAGTCTCTTTATCCTCAGGATAAGCAGTTCTACCTAGTCATAAATATATTCTAATCCAGAGGAAATTAGAAACAATGAAGCAGATAAACATTTAGTTAGCCAGAAGAGTATGAACTATCTGATAGCCTGACAAGGGAGAGGAGAAAGGGAGGAAAACGTAATCAGATACAAGAACTTAAAAAAAAAGAAAAAAATCAGTCTCTAACCATTTTGCACAGGGGATTTATAGCCTCAGAGGGCTTTGTTATATAACAAAGACCTAGGTTACCAATAATAGGTTAATTTAAGATGAGTGTATTCTGGGATGACATGGAATGATATAATCCAGTTTAGATAGAGATACAATCAAAACTAGCTTAAATAAAATATTTTAATATTTAATAGGTATAATTTAATTATCAAGAAAATTTACTTAATGTAAGAGACTTCATTCTGCCAAATACACAGGATAATTGAATTGTCAGTATATAGATTTATATTATTTTTCAGCTTGTCTTGTCCTCCACTACTGCTAATGTAATTTCTGATAAAATCTTAATAAAAACAAAATCAAGCTGTTTTAGAGTGGTATGGTAATTTATTTTGAACTTTGAGCTCCATGATTGTATTTCATATATTTGTAAGAAATAAATCATGCTTTCCTCAGATTTCCTTTTAGACAAAATCCAAAAGTAGCATGCTGATTAAAGACCAAAATTAGTTCTCTGAGCTGTTAAATTCAATATATATTTCAAAGAACATAATCCCTTATAAAGCTCAACTTTAGCAAATCGGGTAAATATTTGTATATATTTATTTACTCTTAAGGTTTTGAAAGATGTGTTTGGTATATTTTGTAGATTCTTCTTGACCAGGCAATTTATCTTTTTTCCATAGTCAGTTATCAAATATCTGAGGCAAATTTTTGAATAGTAAATTAATTTTAATTCATTTTGTGTTAGAATTAGAAACCAGAGGTGACATAATTAGTTGTCATGGAAAATAAAAATAAATTGTGGCATACAACATGCTTCGTTTATATTACTTAAAATATTATATACATCCCTCTAATTTGAATTAATTGTAATGGAAATTATATAGTTGTAAATTTTAAATAATTGAATCCTTTGTGCGTTTAAAATGTATTCAGATTTCTGCACATTTTAAAAAAAGGTTTAAAAGATTAGGGATAAGCACTAAACTTATCATTCTGTGCTGTTTCTCTTTAACTACAGACCCTGCTACATGGAAAAACTCAAGACACCTTTCTAAAGGTTTCCTTTATCCATTTGTTTTTGGCCCATTTTCTATTGTGCCTGCATGTGTGCTTATATATTCTTACATGCTGTGTGCATTTTTTTTCTTCCTTTTTATTTGCCTGTCCACATTGATTATTGCAGGTTTTAGTGGTTTTTGTTAACTTGGCATTTCATTAGAATGCAGGCTTTTTTTGGCGGTGAATGTAATTTATTTTTATTTTAAAAAACATGCTTGTTAAAGCCAGGCCTCTTTTATATAAGGTAAATTCAAAACACCCTTTGGTATGTAGTACCTGCTTCTGTGAGCTCTGTTCACCTAGATTACTCCAGTTCTCCAATGAGACTTCTTGGAAGAAGGTACTAAGCTTCAAGTAGGTGAGCATTTTACTTGCAAAAAGGATCCAGTTTTATTAACCTTTATTCCACCAAAGAAATGATCTAGTTTTTCCTCAATAAATATTTATTTGAATATCTTACAGCCATTTTTATTTCAATTTCAGGTGGCTGATATGCATTATTCATAAAATCAGTCATTAGAACATTTAAAACTCTGAATTTGGGGGAGGTAAAGTTAGTTTACCTTTATACAAGTTAGTTCTAGCTTCTCTGAGAAAAAGACCAAAACTTGCTCTCTAAGTTTTTTAGACCACTTGAAACAGTGTTTACAGTGAATATATTTTTCTTTTTTCAGCAAGTGCGGGAGGAACAGGAAACTAATGGAGAGTAGTGACTCCATACAGTGCATATGCTAGGGTTTCCCTACTGCCCCCTGTTTCATTTCTTTTCCTATCTTCAATTCTAAGGGAAAACATAGTCTTGGCTCTGGGGGAAAAAAATCTCCTTAACAGTACATATGAATTACAAAACATATGTTGAGAGAGAGCTCTTTAAAGGACCAATAAATTGTGACTTTATAGATAACCGACAGGAAACCACATTAAAAAACCAAAATGGATCAAAAAGTTAGCTGTTTCATTCACATATGGCAAATTTTTGCCTTGAGTTATGTGTGTAAATGTATTATATATTACTCAGTAAGATTCTTAATTTTTTTTCTTTTAAGCCATTAGCTTAATTGAGTGCTTTCATTAGACAAACTGCTTTTATGTGTAAGATATTTAAAAATAAAGAATATACTTTTTACTATAATCAAACAAAAAATATGAAGAGAAGTAAACAATTTTATTCATAAAATCTAGATTTCAAGTTGTGGGAAAGACCCGTGAGCAACTCTATCTGAAATTAGTTATGTTTTTGAAATACATGATACAATTTTTAAAATGTGAAAGTATAATTTAGCAGATCTTCAAATACTTGTTAACTTGTAGTTAGTGGCAAAATAGTGACACATAATATTGTGTTGACTTTTTTAATCCCTAATTAAGGATAAAAAATAATTTCCATAGTTTCCAATAAATGGAGCTTTTCTTTTTCCAGGAGTTGAAGCAGAAGAATGGGGAAAATTTCTTCACACCAAAAATAAGGTAATGAGACAACGATATTTGAAGAAATAACATGCTGAAAACAATTTTTGTACAAGTAGCTGATAATTTATTGTAGTTTCTTATCATTGGCAATGTGGCATGTTATCTTGAAGCAACTGCTCCTTGTAAGATAAAGCTTATCTTAGTAACATTTCTAACCACAGTAGTTTATTAGGAAAATACTTTAGGTTGAGCCCTATTCTCTCTAATTTGGAGGTTCTTTTTTATATTTTTAAAAATTTGTTTTTAAATAATTATAGTTGACGTACAATATTTTGTTCGTTTCATGCGTACAACATAGTGATTAGACATTTATGTACCTTATGAAGTGATCACCATGATCAGTCTAGTACCACTGGGCCCCATACATAGTTTACAGTATTACTGACTATATTCCCCATGATGTATATTATATCCCTGTGACTATTTTTATATGGAGATTTTTAACTGCTGTGGGATTAGGCAACCCTGAAAAGCTCATTTAAACTATGACTCCTTAGCTAAGAAAAATATATGTATATATTAGAATTTGTTTACTAATTCTCTGAAGCAGATCCATAAACATCATTGAAATTTACCAACCGCCCCACTTAAGAACTTTTGATATTATTTTGAATATCATGCTTTTTTGTTTCAATAATTTTTAGCTTTACACGGATTTTGATGAAATTCGACAAGAAATTGAAAATGAAACAGAAAGGATTTCAGGAAATAATAAGGTAGGCACCTTTTTAGAGCTGAAAAGTATAAACAGCAGTAAATCTATTATTGAGAGTATCCTGTATATAATGTGTGGTAACATTATAAATTCATCATCCTGGTCTTTGAAATTAATGGAGTGTTTTCATAAGTATATAAAAACTTAACATCCCTTTTATTTCTTAGAGCTTTTATATATTATCAGATGTTTCATTTAGATATTTATTCTTGTGATATACATACCACTTTATTATATAATTTTCTATTTAATACTACTATAATAAGTTATCTTTTTCTGATGGTTTGATTGTAATCTAATTCAAGAAGCATTATATAACTTATGAGATGCATATATTTTGAAGAGCTCTCTTTCTTACCTCAGTAAAACTAGATTTACTTATGAATGCAAAGAGAGGAATTAAGTATTTTATTTTATTTATTTATTTTTTTATTAGCTGAGCCATCCTGCTACCTGTTGGCAGCTCAGCGGCTGCTCAGCTCAGGCTGGACTCGAACCGCTGTTGCTCAGAGCTCAAACTCTGGAGCGAGCTCTTAACCAACTGAGCCACTTGGCCAGCCCGGAATTAAGTATTTTTGTTTCAGTGAATATGAAAAGTACAGTTGACCCTTGAACAATGCATGAGTTAGTAGGGGCACTGACTGACCACAAGCACAGTGGAAAATCCTCATATAACTTGGCCCTCTGCATACACGGAATCTCAACTGAGGAGTTGACCCTTGAAAAACATGGGTTTGAATGCATGGTCAATTGAAAAAAATCCACATGTGGGTGGAACGAGGCAATTCAAACCCGTGTTGTTCAGGCGTCAACTGTAATGTTAACAACTAAATTATTTTCTTGTTTTCTAACACTGTGAGAATTTAAGGTAAATTAGGTGTCTAAGATACCATTAATATTGCAACAGGCACTATCAAACTGCCTCCATTAAATGGTTGTTTTTTCTCTCTCCTTTATTCCTATTACCTTTCTCTCTGCTCCCTTTTTGTTTTTATCTCCATTCTGTATTGTCCAGAGGCATATATACAAGTAATCTCAAAAAGTGGGCCCTAGTCTAGTACTAATATTCAACAAATATTTATTGAGCCCTTTTACTTGCTAGATAATACTGTGCTGGATAACTTATTTCCTGACAAAAAGGCATTTTGGGAGCCATGTTCATTACTTATGCCTATTCTGGATATTTGTCTCTTTTAGTGGTTGACTAAGCTTTGTTCATTATTGAACTCAGGGCTGGTAACCTTTGAGTTACTGCTAGCGCTGCCATACTTCCCTGAATTTCTAATAATTGTGTTGTACAGAAGAGGTAGAAAACGTGTCAGGAAACTAGATTAGCTTGTCCTCAGTCCTGTAATTATATCAGGGATAATTTGGACTTTGGGAATGTTATTAATCATAACACCAGTCTGAATTGTCTCTCCTGCAATCCTCATGGATTTATTAAACTCAGAAATTGGTGCTAATTTTACGTAGTATTAGAATTTAGAGTGGATGTGATTGGTGATTCATAAAGGAAAGTTTTTAAAATGTCATGAAAGATTGTGTACATACAAGATGTTTAATTTATGGTGGGAATATGATACACTTACCTAGCAGGTTTTCTCATCCACAGTGTCCAAAAGATGAGAAGTTCCCTACTCCCAAATCTATGAAATATCTTTCCTAAATCATGTTTGTAATGAAGTACATGATAAAAGAAGTAATTTTACGTGTGTAAATATCTAAATGATTTCATATGCCTAACATAAAGCCTTCAAGGATTTAAAATATCTATGAAATTGGAGTTGTAAAAGCTTTTGGACAAAGCTTTGTATTGGACGTAATAAGGGAATATCAATATATAATGACTCTGGAACACCAGAATATTTAAAAATAGGCAAGTAGTTCAGAGTCATCTAATACAACAAATGTAATTGTACAGAGAACTCAAGAGTAAAGGATTTTGCAAAAAAGCTCTTTGGGAAATTAGAATTTTCTGTGGGTTAGTGAAGGAAGATATAAAGTGGATAATAGATGAGAGGACATTTTAAAGGATAAAGAAGGGCATGTAAAAAAGACAAGTTATGAACATTCATACATGTCTTTTTACATATAGCTGACTCAACTTTAAAATTTGTAGAGGGCCAGTGGTGAAAAGGGAGTCTAGAGGAGAGAAAATATGAGTATCTTTCACTATCCCTATTCTTTCTATTTGAATTCGGAGATCTGGAGATACAGATAAATTTTCTGAGGAATCTCTTAATATACTCTCTTGGCACTTGATGTTCAAAGATTAGGAACCAAATTGATTTGGATAACTTGTTACTTTCTGAACTCAAAAACCTCATAAATTTGAATAGTGTTATATTATTCTTTTGTATCATACTAAGTCTGTTAAACATAATAAGAAATAGTATCTGCTTAGAATCAAGAGAAAAGAATGTGAAATAATACAAAGGAAATAAATTGTATATATTAATGGTATAGGGTTTGATAGGATTATAACCGGCTGTATGCCTGGTTGCCTTACTTTACATGTGTTTTGTTTCAGCAGGTTTTGATTATTGAAATGTTTTAGGGATCATGGTTTAATTCACATTTAAAATCAGCTAATGTCTATGTGAATGAGATTTATTTTAGCTTTTTATATTTCATTGAAATTTCAATGTGATTTTAATATGGTATTTCAAAACTTATTTTTAGGGAGTAAGCCCTGAACCAATACATCTTAAGATTTTTTCACCCAACGTTGTCAATCTGACACTTGTGGATTTGCCAGGAATGACCAAGGTAAAGAATAGTTGTTACTCATTGTGGATTTGGTCATGTTTGTTTTCACTTGAACAAATGTTTTTCCATAACCTCATAGGAGAATTATTCAATCAGGTTTTTTGGGGTTTTTTTGCAACCAATTTGATCAGTTAGCAGCATTTGACATGGTTGAGCCCAGCCTTCTTGAAACACTTTTCTTTACTTGGCTTCCAGGATACCACACTACAGTTTTATCTCCAGTCTCACTGGCCATTCCTTAAAGTCTCTTGCTGGTTCTTTATCTTCCCAATATCTAAACAGTGAGTGTCCCAGAGCTCAGTTTTTGGACCTCTTGTCAAGGGTGTCCTTGACGATTTCATCCAGTTTTATGACTTTTAAATACATGAATGCCTGTATGCTGACAGTATTCAAATATCGCCAGACTTTATATCTATCTCCAGAATTGTATATCCAACTGTCTACTTGACATACACACTTTAAAGTCTAATAGGCACTTCAAAGTTGATGTGTGCAATATCACATTCCTGACCTATCTATCCCTCAACCTGATTTGATCCTTCTATAGTCTTCCCCATCTCAGTAAATGGCAACTCTATTCTACCAGTTGCTTAGCCAAAAAGTTTATAGTCATCCTTGGCACTTATCCCACACTCTACTTCCTCTTGTCAGCAAATCCTGTTTGTCTTTCCTTACCTTTAAAATACATCCAGAATTCTATCATGTCTCACACATTCATAGCTACCATCCTGATCTAGCCACTATCCAAGATAGCTGAATTTCCGAGATAGCTTCCTAACAGGTCTTCCTCATAATCTGTTCTTAACTAAGCAGCTAGAGTGATGCTACTAAAGTGAAAATTACATTGTATCATTCCTTGGCTCACAACCTCTCCAGTGGCTTCCCATTTCACTCAGAGTAAAGGCTTAACTTCTTGAATAGATCTAAAGTATCTACTTGATCTGACATGTCCCTATTACTCTTCTGCTCTAGCCTTCTGCCCTTATTATTCATTTTGCTGGGATGTTCTTCCCCTAGATATCTACATGTATCTCCCTTATCTCCTTCCATTTCTGGTCATTCTCTCAAAAAATGAGTGAGGTCTTCCGTGATTACTCTATTTATTATAAAAGCACAATCCAATTTAAAATAATTTAAAAGTACAACCTTCTCTATTCTGTAGCCTCCTGTTCTGCTTTATTTTTTCCATAGCCCTACACCACTACCTACATATTATGTTTATTATCTGCTTTTCATTACTAAAATATAAGCTCTGTGAAGGCAGGAATTTGGTCTTTTTTTTTTTTTTTAAAGATTTTTATTGGGGAATTGGGGGATGGGAACAGCGCTGAGGAATTGGAGGAAGGGGAACAGACAAGTTGCTGTCCTTTTGTTCTTCAGTCTAGTTGTGGAGGACGTTGCTTCACTGGCCCAAGTTGGCACCATCATCGCGCTCTTCCCAGGCGAGGCAGATCAGTTGCCGGCTCAGTTGCCGGCTTCTGGATGGCCGCTCACTGCGGCTGCTGGCCGCTGGCCGCTGACGCTGGCTGCTGGCTACATACGGTAGCTCATGGCAATCCACTGCAGCAGGGGCTGCAGCCTACGCCATCGCCGGCGACTCACGGCAGCCCAGTTCCAGGTTGAGCTGTTGTTCAGCATCTTAGCTGTAGAGGGCAGTGTCACTGGCCCTCATATGTGGGATCTGAACCAGGGCCCTCTGGCATCCCAAGCGAGCTCTTAACCATCGCGCCAGTTGGCTGGCCCTGGTCTTTTTAAAATTCACAACTGTGGTATAATCTGGCATGTATAACAGTGTCTGTAATACAGTAGGCTGCCAATAAATATTTGCGAATTGAAAGAAAGAATGAATGAATGAATGAATGAACATGAACCAATCCTTAACATGGTAAACTTGGTATTTGCAAGAGTTACATTTTTAGACTTTCACATATTACTAAATTCATATATACTACTGTAGTATATAATTTCTTCATTTTAACTATTTGTAAATGGAGTAAATCTATAATCTGTGGATTAAATGGGGGTGGGGGGAGAAGCTGAGTTGATTTTTATTACTAATTCCTGCTCATCTGTTTGGTTTAGGTGCCTGTAGGCGATCAACCCAAGGATATTGAGCTTCAAATCAGAGAGCTCATTCTTCGGTTCATCAGCAATCCCAACTCCATCATTCTCGCTGTCACTGCTGCTAACACAGATATGGCAACATCAGAGGCACTTAAAATTTCCAGAGAGGTAGATCCAGATGGTAAGGACAGATGTTAATATTTAATTAGATGCTTGGTTAACAATGGTAAATCTACCCTCAAGGAAGGAATTACTATTTTTAAAGGAATAGTTCTAGCTGCTAATACAGATTTAAAAAATAAAATAATGCTTTCCTATTTTGCCTATGTTTCAAGTAGAAAATTCTGATGGAAAATAAAATTTTAATGGATATGTTGCTATATAGGCTAGGCAAAAATACTTCACCACAATGTCTATATTTGTAATGGTTACCTAATGATTTAAAAATAGTAATATGGCTTTGTAAAATGAGTTTCTTGTTATGATTCAGGTTTTTTAATTGCTGACTTCTTGATTTTGAATAATTAACTCACAGTAGATAATCATTATAGATTATGTTTTAGTAGATTAGTACATTAGTACATTTAGTAGATTTAGTACATTCTACAGAGGTAGAAAACAAACATTCTCAAGGCAGAGGAAATTCTTAGAAATAAAGGTAAAATCCTTTTATGAAGTGTTCATAACCCCAAGGATTTGTACTATAGGTCAGTGTATGACAGTTGGCTAATGCTGTAGTGTGCATCTCTTAGAATATAGAAAGTGCCAGCTTATAAAAAGAGTAGTTATTGCTGCCAGTAAGTGTATGCTTTGCTCCATACAGGAGCCAATTTATTTTTTACCTGAGTATTTGGAGGGTCTGTGGGCTCTGTCATGTTTCTTTTTTTCCTCCTTTGAAGAATTTCAAATAAAAATTTGGTGGGAAATATTGCTAAGACGTCTAATTAAAATCCCCATAAACAGGGTCATTAGTTTTTTTTTTTATTTCAAGTTTTTAATTTTTTTACTATGAGTAGTGTTCATTTTAGTTAGACTAGAAGGTAATATATATCAAAAGACTTAAATTTTACTCTTATTTAAAGTAAACTGGTAAGCATTTATATGCATTAATTGTATTTTAAACAGACCTTTTGAGCCATAAATACCATATTTTTTATCTAATAATCTCAATATAGCAAATAAGGAAATAATCCAATCAAATATTATTTATAGTATCAAAACTTAAAATCAATATGTGGCACACAGTAGGAATAATTAAGTAAATTAAGATAATAGAATATGATATCATTAAAAAGTGTGATTTTTGTAGATTTGGAGCAATATATAAAAATGTTTACAATTGAAAAATACCATATCTGAAATTGGACACTATGCAAGCAGCTGGCTCTCATACACTGCTGGTGGGAATGGTATAACCACTTTGAGAAACAATTTGCCAGTTTCTTAAAAAGTTAAATCAGCTCCATTCCTAGGTTTTTACCCATCTCAAATGAAAACCTCTGTTCATATGAAAACTTATATGCAAATATCTATAGTAGCTTTATTTGTAATTTCCTAAAACTGGAAGCAACTCAGATGTTTCTCAAATTGGGAATGGATAACCAAACCATAGTACATCCATATCATGGAACACTATTCAGCAATAAAAAGGAATGAATAATTGATATTCATGGATGAATATCATGATATGAAATGAAAACATGGATGACTCTCACATACATTTTGCCAACTGAAAGAAGCAAGATTCAAAAGGTTATGTATATGATTTCATTTATATAACATTCTGGAAAAGACAAAGCTAGGAAAATGAGTTTGAGTAGTACAAGAAAATTTGGAGAGGTAATGGAACTGTTTTGTCTTGAGGTGGTAGTGACGTAACTGCATTTGTCAAAACTCAGAACTACTCCAGGAACAAATAAATTTAAACAAATTTTAAAATGGTTATACAAAAGTTACCCCTAAGAACTAGTAAAAAATTTTGTGTGAAAAATTTTTTAAAATGTGCATGATGATTAAAACGAGTTTTTAAAAGTATGTAAGCAAAGGTTAGAAAAGCATTACCGAAGTGATGACAAGAGGTAATGTTAGGCAGGATTATAGATGAGGGTTTTCCTTTACTAATACTTACTAGCTTTACTTAATGGGTCCTTTTCTTTTCTTCTTTGCATTTACCAGGTCGCAGAACCCTAGCTGTAATCACTAAGCTCGATCTCATGGATGCTGGTACTGATGCCATGGATGTGTTAATGGGAAGGGTTATACCAGTCAAACTTGGAATAATTGGAGTAGTTAACAGGTTAGCAATCAAGAATGGGATAAGAATCGCAGTATCCTCATTTCAAAGCAAATCTGAATTTTAAAAATCAGTATGACGTGATAGTTTCCCTATTTTCCCCTCTTACTATAAGCATGGTATTACTAAAGAATTTGTTGCTCTAAAGGGAGAGAAGAGATTCATGAAAGCCTCCTATTGATGTTTTTAATGGAAAATGTTTCTAAAGTAACCAGTGCCATGAAATGGAAGAAAATTTAATAGCTGGGCTTGAAAAATTCCTGCCTATTATGTATGAGGAAGGCACTGGATAAGGGAAAAAAATATTATATAACTTGCACCCAATCAAGAAAGAATTTGTTAAGGTGGTAGGACTTTAATAGATTGGTTTAACCCCTCGCATTAGTGATTTTATATAATTGTCAGGATGCGACTTGGAGAACTTTTATTAAAGGTATTCTAATTATAAATAGCTGGTATTAAAAATTTTGGAAAGGAAACTTATACTATTGAGTGTCTAATTATGTTTTAGACACTCTACTGTGAGCATTTGGCAAATGGTATCTCTCTCAACCCTTACAACATCCCTGTGAGGTAGGTATTGATGTCAGTTTTATAATCAGAAAACTCAACTCCCACTTACCAAAGTCCCTGGTGAAAGCAGAGCCAGATTCACATGAAGATCCCTCTAGTCCAAAGCATTTGTAAAGGAGGAAGCACTAAAATTATCATGAGATCTGGGTTCTAGTCCTATTTTGTCCACAAACTAGATATAATGTGGGTTTAAATGACACCTAACATCACCCTGACTCCAACTTTTTAAATTCCCACTATTTCTCTTTTCAGGGAAGCAGGTGGTATAAAACTTTTCGTTGTATTTGTAGATGACTATTCTTCGAGTTAATTACTCTGGTAGAAACTAATGGCCTGTCCATGGATAAAAATAGAGTTGATTAAGACACACTTACATTTTTTCACCTGTCTATCCCTAGTACTTAAAGAGTACTGCTTTGATGGTATGGTAATGTTAATGATGAGGCCTAAACTATTCAGGCTTTACTTATAAGTCATACAGTTTGAATCTTGGCTGAACTACTTAATATGTGACTTTTGGTAAGTTAGTTAATCTCCCTGAGCTTCAGTTCCTTTGCTGTAAAATGGGATAATACCTTTCATATAGAATTATTGTGAGAATTAAATAAAACAGCCCATTTCAGACATTATGATCAGTGCCTGGTGCTGCTATCATCATCATCATCACCATCATCATCCAAGGTACACTGAGGACCACAGTTGACTTCAGCTGAACAGTTTTGTTAATTTTTCATCCTTAGGAGTCAGCTAGATATTAATAATAAGAAGAGTGTAACTGATTCAATCCGTGATGAATATGCTTTCCTTCAAAAGAAATACCCATCTCTGGCTAATAGAAATGGAACAAAGTATCTTGCTAGGACTCTAAACAGGTAATATTTTTTTACCTCTTGGAAAATGAGATGTTTTTGGCTTGTCAATAGGTGTCTGAGACCTTTCATTTTTAGTTCTTTACATTTTCATGTTTTTGCATGTACAGCTTCACATTTTGCTTTTTGTACAGTAGGTTCTTTTAATGTAGATAGATGGTCTGTTTTTATTGGAGTGTTGGCATTAAATCATGTAGTCTAGGAATGCTAATGTGAATTTTAAAATGTCTTAGTTATGAAATTCTTGACCGTTTACTTTTGATGACAGAACTAGATATCAGATGACTTCATTTTTACTTTGGATATCAAGCACTGAATTAAAATTTATTATTTCCATGTAATCTATCTAAATTTAGCATATCTTCTGTTCCTATTCATAAAAATAATTTAAGCTATGTATCTTGAATTCTGAATATCCACAGATGGTAGAGGGACTGAAAGACCTTTCTAGATAATTTATAAATGACTGAAATGAAAACTGTTTTCTCTTACTTTTGTCTTATTCCCTAAATAAATAAAAAGCTGATGGACTTGGATTTTAAGACTTTCACTATGCCGAGTACCCATTGTAAAAGACAAGTCAGGAACCAAAATCATGTAGGGAAAATTGGCTTGAGTAGCTTACTTTCTTTTAGGTAATTACAATAATTTAAAATAATTTTTTCAATTTATATTTGGTTCTCTAGCAATTGCTACAATTTGATGGGGTGAAGGCAAATTTAAAGAGCATTGACCAAGACAGTTTCCTTCATGTCATTTTTTTCAGACTTAAGTATTTACCTTTAGGCTAAGATTGTATCATTTCTTGCCCTGACAAATTATTTGACTGGTTTCCCCATTATTTCCATTTTTAAGATTTGACCCATTTGGGTCTTCAAAATATACAATTTTACTCTAAAATTCTTTCTGTCTAACCTTTGTTAGGTTACTGATGCATCACATCAGAGACTGCTTACCAGAGTTGAAGACCAGAATAAATGTTCTAGCTGCTCAATACCAGTCTCTTCTAAATAGCTATGGTGAACCTGTGGATGATAAAAGTGCTACTTTACTCCAGCTTATTACCAAATTTGCCACAGAATATTGTAACACTATTGAAGGAACTGCAAAATATATTGAAACTTCAGAGCTGTAAGTAAGAAATTTATCCATTTGGCTACCTGGATTTATAGGTTACTTATCTTTTGTTATAGGAACAAAAAATATTCCAAGATTATCTGATTGTGATTACCTGTAAAACAGGAATATCATTTTGTAGAAATTATAGAATGATATCTATGTGCAAAAATGCTTTATAAACTATGTAAAGCACTAAAAATTTCAGGTTTTTTTTTACAAGACTTTTATTGATCAGCATGTAGGCATATTTCATAATTTAACTTTTTTTTTTTTTTAAGATTTTTATTGGGGAATTGGGGGGATGGGAACAGCGCTGGGGAATTGGGGGAAAGGGAACAGACAAGTTGCTGTCGTTTTGTTCTTCAGTCTAGTTGTGGAGAACGTTGCTTCACTGGCCCAAGTTGGCACCATCATTGCGCTCTTCCCAGGCGAGGCAGATCAGTCGCCGGCTTCTGTACGGCTGCTCACTGCGACTGCTGGCCGCTCACGCTGGCTGCTGGCTACACACAGTAGCCCATGGCAACCCACTGCAGCTTCACTGCAGCCTACGCCTTCGCCGGCAACTCAAGGCAGCCCAGTTAGTTCCAGGTTGAGCTGTTCTTCAGCATCTTAGCTGTAGAGGGTGCAGCGTCACTGGCCCTCCTATGTGGGATCCGAACCGGGGCCCTCTGGCGTCCCAAGCCAGCTCTTAACCATCGCGCCACTTGGCCGGCCCCATAATTTAACTTTTAAAATGCTTCTTTCTTTAATACACAGTATAATTGTTTGTGAAAAAAATATAGATGAGAAAAAAAAATAAAGCATAAGAACAAAAGTACTCTTAATTTCATCATCCAGCAATAATCTCTGCTAACTCGGGCATTAACCTCGACATTTTTCTCTGCATCTATAAAACATGAATATGCCTGTTACACATCTTTAAAAATCAGATGCTATACATGTTATTTTGGAATCATTTCTTTAAATGTATGTCACAAACAATTATACATTTGTATTATCAATCTTAAGATATACATAGTGTTTTATTTTTTAGATATAATTTGTTGAACCAGTCCCATACAACTGATAGTTTATTTTCAGTTATACACAAATATAAACAATGTTGTGATGGACTATCTTTGGGACGTGTATCCAAATAAACCCTTAGGATAAATTCTTAGAAGTGGAATTACTGTATCAAAGGGTATAGCATCCTCAGAATCTCTTATTGCTGTACTATTAATAGACTGTATTGTTTTACTATTAGCAATATATAAGAATGTCCATTTCTCTAAACTCACACTTTAAAAAGAAATCTTTTTATTTTGAATAATTACAGACTACCAGTAACTTGAAAATGAATGTACAGGGAGGTCTTTGTTCACCTTCTCTCATCCAGTGTTGCCATCTTTCATAACTGTAGTACAATAACAAAATGAGAAATTGGACATTGGTACAATCCACAGAGCTTATTCAGTTTTTACCAGTTATACATGCACTCGTGTGTGTGTGTGTGTGTGTGTGTGTGTGTGTGTAATTCTGTGTACTTTTGTGTGACGCAGGTGGCCTTTTATGTGATTTAATTCCATACAGAGATAGAGTATTTAACAAACTAATTATTGAATGGTTATTATATATATGGCATATTAAGGGAAAGAAAGATTACTAAAATGAACTTTTTTTTTAAATTTTTTATTGGGGAATTGGGGGAGGGGAACAGCCAAGTTTTTGTCCTTCAATTTTAGTTGTGGAGGGCGCAGCAAGCTCAGCTCCAAGTCCAGTCACGCTGCTCAGCTCAAGGTGCTGTGTTCAATTAGTTACGGGTGGGCGTAGCCACCATCCCATGCGGGAGTCCAACTCGCAGCCGTGTTAAGAGCGCGCGCTCTGTCCACTGAGCCACCCGAGGGCAGCCCAGCTCAAGATGCTGAGTTGCGTCTTTAGTTGCTGGTGGGCGTAGCTCAAACCGGCAGCCTTGTTGTTAGGAGCACATGCTCTCACCAGTTGAGCCATCCTGCCACCTGTTGGCAGCTTAGCAGCAGCTCAGCTCAGGGCACAGCATCACTGGCCCATGTGGGAATCGAACCTGTTGCTCAGAGCTCGCGCTCTTGGGCAAGCTCTTAAATAACTGAGCCACCAGCCTGAAAATGAACCTTTAAAGAGTTTAGTGGGTAAGGCAGGTCGAGGTAATGTGAGGTTTGATTAGGTGGCAAAAAGTATAATCAAGTATTTTTATTTACACCTTATTAAATATAATACATAGCCAGAAAGGTGCACATCACATATATGGAGTTTTATAAGTAGTTAATAAAGCAAATATTTGTGTAATCTCTTAATCAAGCCTTCAGAACACTGAAGAGAGACTGTTTACACTTCTTTTCAGGGATTAAGAGAACTCCCTAGTTAAGAATGCATTTGGGTGGGCTATGAATAGAATTTGGGAAGGCAGTGGGTACAACAGTGTTTTAGAATTTGGAACAGCAGACAATAATGCTGGGTGTATTTGGAGAAGGGCACATATAGTGATGGGACATAAACAGGTAAGGCAGGAAAGGTGTCAACATTGTGGAAAGTATAGAATTTACAGAACTTGCTACTATAAAAAATAAAATGCTTGGTCAGAGGAGTAAATGTTTTAGAAAGATAATTCTGGTCATTATGGAAAATTATTTGGAGAGGGAAAGATTGGAGGCAGAGACCGGTTACTGGTAATTTTAACCATTTTTAAGTGTATAATTCAGTGCCATTAATTACATTTACAGTATTGTACAACCATCAAATAGTATCTATTCCAAAATTTTTCACCACCCCAACCGAAACTATCCACTTAAATAATATGTCCTTGTTCTCCCCTCCCCCAGCCTCTGGTAACTTCTAATTTACTTTCTGTCTCTATGAATATGCCTGTTCTAGATATTTCATATAAAGTGAATCATACAATAGTTGTCCTTTTGTGGCTGACTTATTTCACTTAGCATAATGTTAGGCCAGTAACTTTTGCCTAGACTGCTGTTAAAAAGAAGTAAATAATGATGAAAATAGAGAAAGGGATGATTTAGGGAGACATAAAGACATTTGTAGAATTCAACTGAACTTGAATAAAAAAATAGAACACCAGGGTTTCTAGTCATTATTATAAGAAATACAAGGTGTTTAGTATGTAGGCCCAGAGATTTACTTTTTTTTTAAAGCAGGAGTAGGCAAACTATAGCCCATTAGTTAAAAATGACTTTTGATTTTTGCATTTTTAAATGGTTAAAAATTTTAAGAAAATGCAAATTTTAGCCTACATAAGTTTTACTGGAACGTAGCTGTTTGTTTACTGTATTGTTTGGATGCTTTTGTGCTCAGTGACAAGAGTTGAGCAGTTGTGACTGAGACTTTTATGGCCTGAAAGCCTAAAATATTCACTATCTGGCCCTTTATAGAGAAAGTTTGCCAGTCTCTACTCTTGGTTGTGAATAAACAGAAATAAATAAGATACTTTTCTTGTCCTTAAAGAGCTCATAGTCTAGTTGAAAAAAACTAGGGCAGAGAAAAGATGTTTAGTAGGTCTTAGAACTGATGTTTCCTGACAGAAGTTACTGTGTGTGTGTGTGTGTGTGTGTGTGTGTGTGTGAGAGAGAGAGAGAGAGAGAGAGAGAGAGAGAGAGAGAGAGAATGAGAATGAGAGAGAGAGAGAATGAATGGGAATGAATATGCCTATCATGAAATGACTCCTTTCCATTTAAAAAAAAACACCTTAGAAACTGGTTTGTAATGGAGTTGAGAAAACATGGAAATAGCAATGGTGTAAATGTGATTGTTATCTGAGACATACTCAGAAAATGAGACCAGCTTAAAGCTCATAAAAGACTTCTAACTTGAGGCTTCTTTCCCTTCCAGTAATACCAGAAACCATATACTTCATTGCCTTTCAGATGCGGTGGTGCTAGAATCTGTTACATTTTCCATGAGACTTTTGGGCGCACCCTAGAATCTGTTGACCCACTAGGTGGCCTTAACACAATTGACATTTTGACCGCCATTAGAAATGCTACTGTGAGTATGCTTAACTCAGAATTTTTTTGACATGAGGTTAAACCTTTGTTTTTTTTAACCCATATTGTACAGCTTGTTATTTTGCTCTCATACTGGAAATTAGGAAGCGCTTTTCATGAAAAATGCCAAAATGTGATTAATTTTAATCTTTGGGAAGAACTAAAATTATATATTAGCTATAAGAGCTCAAAAACTTTTTTAGGGTCCTCGTCCAGCTTTGTTTGTCCCTGAAGTTTCATTTGAGTTACTGGTCAAGCGGCAGATCAAACGCCTGGAAGAGCCCAGCCTCCGCTGCGTGGAACTGGTTCATGAGGAAATGCAGAGGATCATTCAGCACTGTAGCAATTACAGTACACAGGTAACTGAGAAACAGGTTTCAGATTAAGTAGTGAAAGACATGAGGTGGCATTTCATGGAGAAGAAATACATAACGTGGGTTAAGTTAAAATCTGCAGTTCCATTATCTAAGTGATTTGAAATAGTATACTTAAATGTGTAGCTTCCAAATCTAATTCAGTATTTCAGTGATTATTTAATTTTCCTTTAAACAAAATAGACTGTTACCTTTTTCTTTCTTCTGTTACATACATATAGGAGTTGTTGCGATTTCCTAAACTTCATGATGCCATAGTGGAAGTAGTGACTTGTCTTCTTCGTAAACGGTTGCCAGTTACAAATGAAATGGTGAGCTATTATTTCACAAATCATCATGGTAATCACTATTAATAAAAAATTTTCATACAGCATTATGATTACTTTAGAGATTGAAACTATTTCCTGGTGTTTTAGGAAGAAAAAGTGAGTTTCAGTGTTATTTCAAAGAAAACGTCAATAATTCTGATTCAAAGTATATTTTTCTTCATATTTTAATCATTGTTAGCCTGCAGCCACAGGTTTTCATGAGAATGGAATTATTGTTGAGGGTTGTGAATAGCTTTGCTCTATTGTGTACCACCGCTGAGCTAATGGAACATTAGTTTTATCTTTAGCCCCAGTAAACTGAGCCTTTATAGCAAGCTCTAATTTTAACTCTGATGGTACATCAGGATAATTTGGCCACATCTAAGGTTTGCTTGTTTGATTACCTAATACTTTAATATCATGATTGCTTGCTCCTATTTTATGGGTTGCTGCTATCCTTAAAAAATGCTGAAATTCGCAGAATCATAAACATTTGAAGTTGTCCTTATTGTTGGCTGGGTGTTTTTTTCCCCTTTCTGGTTACTAAAAGTGCATTTGGGTCCTTCGCTCAGGATGGTGAGCCCCAATGGAGGTTTACTAAGAGTACAAACCATCCTTGGAAATAGAGAATGTAAGTGCTGCTGCTTGGTTTCCTTAGCAAGCACAGTCCCCAGACTGAGATGAGTAAGAACATAGCCTGATTTAGACTCTACCCACTTATATCACAAAAGCATTGGTTTCCTTTGAATAAGATCCTTTTCACTGGTTCTTGACCTTTTAATGCTGTTCTGATACCTGAGATTTGTCAGGACAAGGCAAATGAAGAAGCTATTTTAATCTTTCGCAGAGAAATTAATTTAAGCTTTCCTTTTAGATTACTCTCATTAGGATTTTGAACCACATATATTTAAACTAGGTGTTTCATAATTAAGTTTAGTCAATCATTACTTCAGGTTTTTAAATGTATCCTTTACCTAAAGTTAACATCTTTATATCTGATTATGAAATGTTTTCTTATTGTTGAAAGTGACCTAAAACTTTGACATGGAATAGTGGGTGATCTGAGGTTTTGATACCAAAGTTGCATAAAGCCTTGGAACATAGTGGGGAAAAGTTATCTACCTTTTGCAAATCTAACAAAATATTACCAACTACCTTAGTAATGTAATGTTAGATGCTGAAACAGAAATAATTCAGAAGATAGAGCAAATTATTATTTGACATAAGATTTATCACTTTGGGTGTAATTAGCAAATATTTATTTAGGCGTCAGTTTTCATATGCTGTCTTTTAGAATTATCTATTTAGTGAGTTATATAAATATATTTATATATTTTTTGTTTTTTCCTAAAGTAAAATTAATTTGACATATTTTTGCATATAGCCTAATTTTATTTTTTTCTAGGTCCATAACTTAGTGGCAATTGAATTGGCTTATATCAACACAAAACATCCAGACTTTGCTGATGCTTGTGGGCTAATGAACAATAATATAGAGGTAAATAAAATTCGAATTGCCTTTTTTGAGGGAGAGAATCTGTTGTAACTCAGTTAAATCAAATATATTGAGCATGGGGTAATTATTAAACATGAATGCATCATATTATTGTCTGTTATACGCTAGGAAGTATGTCAAGGGCATTGTATTGTTTTCTTAAATTTAATTCTCAAAACCACCTGGAGGCATTATTCTCATTTTCTGCTTATGAAACTGTAATTCAGAGAATCTGGGATTCAGTGATTTAGTGTTGAAGGACTGCCTGGCTCCATTTCAGTAACTATTTTTGCAGTTTATTCAGGTTGAAGTGTGTAAAACAAAGTGAATGTTTTAAATTGTTTTCATCTCTCTGAAAGCTGTGAAGGAAGCATTCCAAGAATAACCCAAATTATACTGGGTTGTCGGAAAAGTCATGATGTATTTTTTCTATGTTTTTCGTTGCAAAAATGCGTCATGACTTTTCCGACAACCCAACAGTAAATTTGGAAAAGCAGAGTACTCCTTTCACCACTACTAGGGGTGGCTGCATTTCATGGATTTTTTTTTCCATTTGAGGTTAATGTTTCAAGTTACGTAAGATCACAGATGGAGCCAAGGCTGGTGGATAGAACAATTTATCTGGATGCTATTTTTTTTCTCCACCACATTTATCCAAGAACAGTAAAGTTTTTTGCTATTCCTTAATACAGTAAAACCTCCGAGTTCCCTTCTCTATCACAATTCCTCTTATCCATATGGATGGAAAGAATATTATAAAAACAGAATTTGGGAACTGAAAGGGACCCTGGGTTATTGACTTCAACCCTTTGGTTAAACTAACAGATGAGGAACCTGAGGCCCACAGACGATAACAGCTGTTACTTTAGTGCTTATTTTGCTGGGTACTGTTGGAGGAAACACGCACCTTCTCTTTAACAGGTACAGGGAACTATTTGTTAGCTACATAGCTGAGGTGACTCCTATTGTCAGAAAAAATTCTAAAATGCACAAGAGCAAGGTACTTAAAACACTCGGAAACTAAACTAGATAATAGATATGTTAAAAATTAGCATGTAGACATTCTTAGGATAAGGATTAAATTCTTGTGGCATTGAAACCAACTTCATGGAAAATTTGTGTTGGGAATAATTTTTGTAATCACTGACAAGGACATTTATAATATGATTTCAGGTCAGTATTTTTCCTATAGATGAGTATACCCCTGGTTTTAATAACTCTGTGCTGATAAACTTTATGCAGATTCTCATTTAATACAACCCTGTGAGGGTAGATAATGTTAACAGACCGGGAAACAGAGGCTTAGCAAGAGTTGGTGACTGCAAGGAAGCCAGGACTGTTGGACTCCAGGGCCAGCTAAGGCCGTACTGGTTGGCAACAGACTAGGGTGAGAATTTCTGGTCTTTGGATTCCCCGTCTTTTACTTTGTGTCCTTCTTCAAAACATACATTTTAACGTAAACTTTTTATAGTTAAAAATCCATGTTTTTATCTGCTGTTATTTTTTAGTCACTGGATCACCTCCCATGAAAAAAATGAAAATGCATCAAATTTCAGTCAGACAATTTTATTAACCATAAAACATCATTGTGAAGCTCTGTTAACTTACACTTTTTGCAGGTTTGAGAGTACTCATGAAATGCTTTCTACTTAGGAATATCTTTAATTATATTTAACCTAAATGCTTTTCCACTATTTTTGATGCTGCGCATGAGAGAGCCATATTAACACCTACATCCTTCTGTATTTTCAGTCTTGGTCTTGCACCTGTTATGGTGCTTGACATAGTAGGTGTTCAGGACCTATCGATTTTAATTTATCAGTTTCTTTAGCTTTGTATCAGAGTTACTTTGATAATATTAGCAAATTAGAAGAGTGGGCAGTTGATCAGTCTGTTAAATTAGGCAGGTTACAGAACAGACCAGTTTTCAACACTACATTTATTTCCTGGAGATAGCTTAGGATAAAGAAAATGGAACATTCTTTCAGGGTAACTTCCACCACAGATACAGTAATACCTCACTTTGCAAGCATAATTCGTTCCGGAAACAAACTACTCGTATTGCAAGAGATCGCTTGTTTACCAAATTAAAATGTATTATTACTTGTAATGGCAAAAACCGCAATTACTTTTGCACCAACATAACAAATGTTTGCTTGTCTTGCAAAACACTCACAAACCGAGTTCTTGCAATCCAAGGTTTTACTGTATTTCTAAAAGTTAAGGTTTTGTGTGTGGGAATTGTGTGAATTTAACACAAAGGTGTGCAGGTTGGAGTGATTTTTAAAGGCTTTACTTAGTTTTATGTGATCGGTGCACTTCAAATTCTACACAGTATGCTGAAGACTTCTATACAAATTTAGTGGTTTTTAACTTAATGGGAAAGGCAGAGATGTCAGTCAGTCCACTGACCCTCACTTGAGAACCCCTGGTACAGGGGAGCCACTATTACTGATGTTTATTGTATCCCTCAGGTGTGTTGGGGCAGAAAAAAGATTGAGAAGCATTGGGTTAAATGATTTCTTGATTGTTTTAAAATATAATTATGACATGAGTCCCAACAGTGAGAGGATATATACTATAAGTTATTCCACACTTTTCATTTAAGCCGAACATTTTTTAGTAGGCTTATATTTCAATGCTCTGATAATCACTTTTGTTTTGCTTGGTTGTGTTTTACAGGAACAAAGGAGAAACAGGCTAGCAAGAGAATTACCTTCAGCTGTGTCACGAGACAAGGTAAAAAACAATGTTTTTAAAGCATATTCCCATTAGGCAAAGATGGATTGGTAAGCCTGAGAATACTACTCATATTCCATTGGAACTATTTCATTGAATAAAGGTATGCAAGTTTAAAAACAGGCGTTGAGAGTAATTTAAAGATAATAGTATTTTTAATACATTGGAATAAATGCTTAAAGGTAGATTTTAAGCATCAGCCTTATTATTTTTTTTTAAATCACAGTGACTTTATCAACTTTGTAAAATTAGTTGAAATGACTAATGACTTTATTATAACAAGAAGTTTTTTTGAAGAGGGAAGATAATATGCACATAACAGGTTAATACCTGTAATAGCTACATATATTAAACTGTTTGTATGTACAAAAATCTACTACCTTGAATTCTTTACCAGCAAAGATCATAACAAATTTCCAAAATAAGAGTGAAGTTTTTGGATTTGGATTTTTCTTGGGTATTCATCTGAAGAAAGCCTTTAACAAAGGTGACAGAAGAACAGGAAATAAGGCAGAATAAACATTAACTTTATGTCCCATGATTATTTTTGTTTTTCTGTTGTTTTACTATTTTGATACAGAGGAGAAAAAGTCACATTTATAGAATATTTCTGAATGCATTTTTGGCATCCTTGATGGTTTTTTTCCCCTGCATTTTTTGCCTTTAGTCTTCTAAAGTTCCAAGTGCTTTGGCACCTGCCTCCCAGGAGCCTTCCCCTGCTGCTTCTGCTGAGGCTGATGGCAAGGTCTGTTGTGATTCTTAATCTAAGCCTGCATGCCTAGTTATGGTGCAAATATCATCTGGAAACAATACACTCAATAGCAGAATATTAATATGGGTTACTGTGCTAATGTCAGATCATTTTAGTCTAATAGAAATTTTACATAACAATGTATACTTCATAAAATATTGTTGACATGCTTCTGCTTGCAATACAGAAGATGCACAGAGAAAAAGAAGTTAAAGAGGAAATTATTCTGCACTTTTTGAATTTCAAGCTACTGATACTGAAATTTTGCTTGTTAAACTGCATGTTTTAACATATCTTTTAACAGTTAATTCAGGACAGCAGAAGAGAAACTAAAAATGTGAGTCTTTTGCTTCAGAATGGCAATGTTTGGTACCTTTGGTTGTACTGAAACTTTCAAAACCATTGAAGACCTTGTCTGTACAGCGGCATCTATCTCGTTGTCTGTGTTGTTTTTCATGTTTCTTATCTGTCTAGCCCTTCTCAGATGGCATTCATTCTAGTTTTCACATTGTTTTACATGATGGCAATAATAGGCTTTCCCACTGCTTTTTGTTACCTTCAAGAATAGTTTTGAATTTAATATTTTGGTAGGGAATTAAGATTCCAGAGATGATAATTGTACTTTTGGACATTTCTTTTTTAAAAGTTCCAAGGTCTAGTACTAATGGATAATTCTCTCACGCTTCTTTCTTACGCTTCTGTTTAGCTTGTATTTGTTACCCCATATATGTAGCTTAATTAACATGTGCCTCAACAGCTTAAGTATATTTAAAACAACAGGGGACTGTGAGAGTTTGAGACTGTTGTCAATTCTCAATAACCTTTTTAGGGGAAATTAATAATCTGTAAATTATTAAAACCTGTTTCTGGTTTTTCTCCCATTTTGCTCCTTTCCTTACTGTCCAGATTTAAGGTTCTGAACCTCAAACAAAAGTTGATAAATGTCTTATCTTCTCTTAGCTCACTGTGCTCAGACCTTAAGAGAACCATCTAAAGCTTTGCTTAAGTGTTATTTCACTCATTGCATCACCCTGAATTTGCTTATTTTCCTTAAGATTTTATTTGTTACATCTAAACATACTGCCTATATAATATTTAGACAAAACTCTTCTTAACATATTAGAGACAAATATAGACAAGTGTTTTGATTCAATGAGAATGATACCGAACACTGACATTTTTAAACAGTTGCCATAACACTCCTCTGTTAAATATATATATACATATATATGACACCTTTATTTCTGTCTATAAATTTTGGAAGTCATCTCCATTTCAGATTGTAAGACCTTAAAGAGCATCTGAAAACATCTCAAATGTTGATGAATTACTGCTTTCCCCATTTTCCTAAACGTTCATTTTTCTTTTAGAAATCAAGCCTAACAGATATCCTAGAAAAAGCATTGCAAAAGCAGTTGTGATTAATGGTAGCACTAGATTTCTTTCAGCAGATCCTTACTCAACAGTGTAGACACTGAAGGAACTTAACGCTGTGTTTATGTCACATTCCACATTTTAGGCAGCTTAGTCGCCGTCAGCCTAAGCTAGACTTGTGGGTAAATTCTTGTTTCCTTTATTAAGGAGTATCTGTTTTATGATATTTTGTTGACTGTATTTCTCAGGTCATTTTACTTTTAAACTCTTAAGTTTTGGAGATATGAGTTCATAGTTCAACAGTGTTTAAGGTTATTCTGAAGAAATTAAGCTGAATGGCAGTTCTGTTTTTCCTTGTACTTTTAACGAGCAGTCTTATTTTTAAGGGCAGCTTATACTTTGCCACAATCTAGTGTTAGCGGAGTTGGAAAAAAGGAAATAAATAATATTGGTGGAGGCCTAGCAAACATTTTACAATGGGACCTCTTTAGATAACTCAGAGTTCCAGTTAAACATGCCACTCTTTCTGACCTTCTCATCCATCTGAATAGATAAACTGCAGCTGGGTACTGGATGTGTGTGCTTCTTGACTACTGTCGAAAAAAATGAACTTTGTTTAGTTAACATCAGATTTGATATGGTTGGTATAGGTTTTGGAACATCTGTTTCTTTCAGGTTGCATCTGGAGCGGGTGGGGTTGGAGATGCTGTTCAAGAACCAACAACAGGCAACTGGAGAGGAATGCTGAAAACTTCAAAAGCTGAAGAGTTACTAGCTGAGGAAAAGTCAAAACCAATTCCAATGATGCCAGCCAGCCCACAGAAAGGCCATGCTGTGAACTTGCTGGATGTGGTAAGCCATGAAAATTGGGTGGAGGACTAGTAAGATAACCGGTTACTAGGAAAACACTTCAAAAGACACAAGAAACTAGAAGTTTAAAAAACTTACTGATCTTTGAATGCTAAATGTTATTATAAAATGGCACAAAAGTAATCTTTTTTTATCCCTCTCACACTATTTAGCCCGTTCCTGTTGCACGAAAATTATCTGCCCGTGAACAGCGAGATTGTGAGGTTATTGAACGACTCATCAAATCATACTTTCTTATTGTCAGAAAGAATATCCAAGACAGGTTAGTACTACGTAATGTAAATCAGGTTATAATACTGCTGGATGATTTTGTAATCTTTTGAAAATGGATGTATTTTTTTAAATTTAGGCTTTTATTCTGAATCAAATGGATCATCTCATTGTTTTGTTTTGCAGTGTGCCAAAGGCAGTAATGCATTTTTTGGTTAATCATGTGAAAGATACTCTTCAGAGTGAGTTAGTAGGACAGCTGTATAAATCATCCTTATTGGATGATCTTCTGACTGAATCTGAGGACATGGCACAGCGTAGAAAAGAAGCAGCTGATATGCTAAAGGTATTATTGTTTCTTTTCTTTCTTTTTTTTAAATTTTCACATTTGCGTTGTAGATATAAACATTCATACAAACATCTGTTGTTTCAAATGCATCCTGATCTCTGGCTACATATATGGTCTTCATATGATAGCTAATCTTTTTTTTTTTTCCTGGTACTTGATTAGATTCAAATTCCAGAGAAAAGACTGGTTAGTTTAAATTGACTACATATAAAGTGGAGAGATTGCTCTGCATAATTCAGATTCTTTGTTATAATTTAATAAGCATTTATAATTTGTATCTTTAATGCAGGCATTACAAGGAGCAGGTCAAATTATTGCTGAAATCCGAGAGACTCATCTTTGGTGAAGAGAACTATATAATACTGAGACTTTGTTGACTCAACTTGCTAGTTACTGCCTACTTGAGTAGCTTTTTATTTATGAACTGCAGGGTATTACAATGGTATGAATCTGCTCATGTGAAGACTGGCTATAAACTGAAAATTGTACTCTGTATTACAGAACAAATCACACATTTAATCCAAATAATAAATGGATGTTTCTAAAGTTTCCCAGTATATATAAAATACATCATGTCTGTCTTGTGACAGTTTCATTTGAGCTTAAGAGGAAATGTTAATGTTCTAGTTGTAAAGCAGCTTGCCTGTGGATAAGATGACCTGTATGATCTGTTAGTAGTCTTACAGCTGCTACCATAGTCCTTCAAGAAGAACGCACCGAGACAGCATTTCATACGACTAATGCATGCACTGTATGAACTCATGTGGGCTGACAAGTTCCTCACATAGTCACTGCATTCCACCTGTCCTTCGTTTAGTTTTATGGAGCATCTCTGCGATCTTGGATGTGTTAGTAAGAAAGCTGGATGCACAAGGGGATCTGTGACAATGACAAGGATGCGGTGGACATCATGTGTAGCTACACAGCCCTTCCACTTCTGGGTCCACATTGCTCTAGTGCACTAAAAATTAAAGTATCTTTGATTCTTACCTGGGAGCATGAATTACATTTTCCTGTATTAAAAACAACCATCTAAGACTTGGTAATGACCACTTCCTTTAGTTTTTAGAGGTTCTAATAAATGCCCCTTGGTTTCCAAATATAATAGTAGTAATTCAGATACATCTTCAAATTGGGCCACTTACACCACGTTCCAAGATTCACTTGGAGGTGGGATTTAAAACCAAATACTGTGCTGATCAAAAAAAAGCCTACCTTTTCTCCATGAGAATTAGATACTTTTGCTTCATACCAGGAAAATACATTAGAATACAGGTGTGAAAACGCTGGTGGAGCCTTATTAAAAAAAACAAACAAAAAAACCCATCTGGGGACAGACACACACACACACACACACCTACTAGCTTATAGACTACTAAACTGCATTCAGGGTAACGTTTAGAACATACATATATTTTATTAAAATTCCCCAGGTGAAAGGGTCAAAATCCTTAAGGCATCTGGCTCCATCTCTAATAGATAAGTAAATTATACTTTATAGATATTAAAAATTTTTTTATAAATTGTGACATTTATGAAGCACTATTGGCAATATGAATGTATCTGTTAATTTTAGCTTATGGTACCCATTTACTAAGAAACAGGCTCAGCAACTGATGCCATTCAACAAAACCAGATTCCGTCTCATGATATGGAACCACTTTAAACTGGTTAGTAGGGCCATCTTGATAGAATACATATTACCAAAATGTTTGTCAGCACACTTAAAAATCACCTGCCGTCATTAAACCTGTTTTGAAATTATAGTCACCCATGATTTACTTGTTTCAAACAGATCAGATGACTACCATTCTACCTTTTTGAATTTGAATTTGTAAGGGAAAGGAAAAACATAATACACCTTTTTCCAGCATCTCAAACAGATTTCTAATTAAAAATGTTCCTTTTAAAGACATGCTATGGTAATGCACTTTCTAGTACTATACACTTTGTACAAAGAAAAACAGGCAAGAACGATATGGAAAGAGCAAACCTTTCTGTGTTGGTCCTCAAACTGAGAGAAGCTCTGAAATGTGGACATGATCTATGGCACTTATAATGGATACCTGTATGTTCTTGCTATGTAAATAAAGTTGCTGGTATGAAATGACATTAAAGGTTATCAATAAATGAATTCTTCCTAACTTTACTCCCAGAAAAAGGTTTAAACTATAGTTTTACATGTAAATCTACTTTGGAACATAACAGTACAGCTTACACTGTATGAAAGTTTTATGACTTTTCTATTAGAGTCTCACAATTCACTAAGGTAGTATTACATCTCCATTTTCCTATGAAGATAAGTGACTTGCTCCAAGTAATCCAGGTAGCAAATGGCTAGAATTAGAACACTAAAGCCATGCTTTGCTGCCTGTAAGTTTTCTAGAAAAAATTTCATTGTGAACCATTTTGTATGTTTGTCTTGTCTTTCCATTGATCCTTAGGGAAACAGGGGTGCTATTACCTTGTTTTTTTCAAATGTGGAAACAGTTCTAGAGATTTAACTTGCCTAATGTATGCAGAGCTTAATAAGTCTTGCACCAATCTTTTAAATTTGATCTGAAACTTCCCTTACTTGAATTTATTTTGATATGCTCATATAATTGGATATTTGGTATAGTATCTGCCTCTATTTTATCTCTTTGGTTACTTAAGTTTTCAGTTTCTCTTAAGTTGCAATCTGCTTGGGGACAGAAGTTGAAATTTAAAACTAATTTAAAAGTTTTCAAATTTATAAAATATTGCGACCTTAGTAATCTGACAGAACAAGGCTGTGAATAAATTTAATTACACTGAAACACAGGCATGGGCCAGGAAAACTGAATTCGAAACTTTGAAAAGTCATGGACTTTTATTTTTTTCTTTGAAAAGAAACTATTCCTATTATAATTTCTAATGCCAATTAAATAAAGCTTTATCTAATTTTTCTTCTTTTTAAGAACTACATTTGCTCTCTCAACTAAACAAAATCAATTTCCAGGACTAGATATTGCATTTCTAATAGGATCCTGGTTTTGAGCAATACAAACACTAACAGATCAATGTGCTATATGCCTGATGTGCAAGTAGCCACAATTCCTTCTACTACCTCTTTTTCAGTGTTCCTCTTTATCTCTAAAAAGGAGGACAAGAAGGAAAGGATAGGAAAGACGACATTTATGTTTTTTTATGAAGTATAATTTTTAATAGAGATTAACACTGGAAAGCATGGTTTTCCAAGGTAGTCCCTAATGTTTAAGGATCGGGAAATAAAATATCCCATCATTACACAAACACTTATTAACCAACCTAGATAAATAATGAAATTACTCACACTGTGAGGCCTAGAGCATACTCCATTCTCTGTTGTTTGATCTGTATCAGTGAAGGTAAAAGTTCTGCAGCCAACCTTCCTTATGTCCTGAGAATGAATGACGGATAAGTCTGAACCACCAGAAGGATTTTTCATCATAGCTGAAGCCATTTTATAATGTAGAAATTCCTTTTTCCTATTTTAAGTAATGAAAGTCCATTCTTAAGAATATGTTGTCCAAGAACTAAAACACTTTCAGGATTCGTTACTTGTCTGTGGTTTATACTAACTCCGCCTTCTGTTATCATCCGATACCTAAAAATAGAAATGGTTACTAGATAAATGCAATCACTATTGACCTCTCCCAATAATACAGATACACCATTACTGTATTTCATTTAAATTTCAGAGGCTCTCCAATTGAAACCTTTTAGTGCTGAATCGTTATCTTCATATTTACTAGATTCTGCCTCCCTTTAATGCTCTTTTAAAGGAGCAGGTTTAAGGCATAATAGGTTTCTTGTTTAGTGGAGAAAACGAGCTGGGATATCTCAGCTCTTCACAGAACTGTTCATTTGTAGTGGTTTAAAAATGAAGTAAATCAGAATATGAAGGATCACTTTCTGGAGGGCTCCCCCTACCTTGTCCTCTTACTTCTGGAAGTTTCTTTTCTGTGATTTCTACATTTTGATTAAATGCACAAACCCACCTTATTTAGCTTATACAATATAAAAAAACTACCATCCCTGAGCTGACTGATCGTAGTGTATTTACTGAACATAGTGGTCCCTTAAATGTAAGCCTTTTCCAGTGTTGGAGGTAAAACCGGCTGGGTTAATCAGAAACAGTATAGTAGTACTCGACTTCACAGAAAATTTAAGGTATTGTCAGCAGTAAGTACTCTGTTTTCACTTTATTCTCAGACTAACCTAACTTCGGCAAGGAATGAGATGCCATTAAGGCATTACCAGGTAAACACTCTCTGTAAACACATGCTGTGAACTATAACATTTAATGTTGAATTAACTGAATCAAAGTTAAATAATCTTACCCCCGGGGACCATCTGGGATGGCATTCGCTTTGCGGCAGGTATCTAGGACACTTGTTCCAGGGTCAAGAACTAATTCCGAAAATGAAGCTTCTCTGAACAGCTCTTTTAACTCTTGATCAGACATGCCCTCCAGGGCATCGATGCTACTATGATAAAGGGCTTGTGTGCACCTGGAAAACATTTTGAAAGCAGCCATGTGAGTGCTGCTTCAGATACATGCGCCAATACCCAGTAACCAGTTATGAAGTGTCTGTTAATGTTCTAGATGTAATGTTTTTCTCACAGCAACATTTATCTTCATAATTTATAAACTTAATTCATGATAATCTTTCCAATAAAGGAGGCTATGTTAAAGCAGTGAAGTCACACGCTGGTAATCCTTGGTGGTGCTAAAAGGCGTGCAGCTCTACATTTTCTTAAGTCTATTAACTAAATAACTAGTAAGTGTCAATGATTTTAAAAGGCCACCTCTTAGCGGAATCCAGCCCTTCCTGTCCATGAACAAGCTTAGTGACCTCTGCAGCAAGCCGTTTCTGAGGACCCCGCTTTTCTGGTTCTCTGACATGCAGCTGCATTATATGGTCAATCTCCGGCAGGGGCAGAAAAGTGAAGAGCTTCAGGTATCTGTGGGACAAAAAATCAAATGGCAGATTTACATCACACACCTAATTTTTATCTCCAGCTTCCTAACCTTTCAATATCTTTAAATTTAATTGTGAAACATTTATTCAGCAAACATGCAGAAGTGTATTGAACATAATATAAGACAATCATACCGGGCCGGCTGAGAGGCGCGTTGGTTAAGAGCTGGTTTGGGACACCAGAGGGCCCCGGTTCGGATCCCACAGATGAGGGCCAGTGACGCTGCCCTCCACAGCTAAGATGCTGAACAACAGCTCAATCTGGAGCTGGGCTGCTGTGAGTCAACGGCTGAAGCCCCTGCTGCAGTGGGTTGCCATGGGCTACCGTGTGTAGCCAGCAGCAGCAGTGAGCGGCCGTCCAGAAGCCGGCGACTGATCTGCCTCACCCGGGAAGAGCGCAATGATGGTGCCAACTTGGGCCAGTGAAGCAACGTCCTCCACAACTAGACTGAAGAGCGAAAGGACAGCAACTTGTCTGTTTCCCCTTCCCAATTCCCCAGCGCTGTTCCCATCCTCTAATTCCCCAATAAAAATCTTAAAAAAAAAAAAAAGACAATCATACCACCCAGATTGAATGAAGATGTTACTGTTTTGCCATCTTTTTTCAGATCTTTCCTCTGAATCATAAAATAATACAGGTATCGATGAAGGCCCCAGCCTCATCACAATCTCCTTCTTGTCCCCAGAGAAACCACCAATCTAAATTTGGGTGCATCCTTCCCAAGCATGTTTTTGTACTTGTTTTCTCTACATGTGCTCATAAAAAGTATTGTGTACTTTAAAAACTGACAATATATGTATCCTCTTTTTAAACATTTTCTTAGGTGAAAAACACAGAAAGGACACAGATCACAAATAGAGAGTTTAATGGGAATGTAAAGCAAACACCCATGTAACCATCACACTGCCTCCACCCAAGGAAGCCCAGTTATAGCACATGCCTCAGCTCCACCCAAGCCACCGATGCTTCTGCCTTTCCTAGTGACCACGTCCTTCTTTTTCTTTACACTTTTACCATCACTGTATGCTTCCCTACACAGCATCACTTAGTTTTGCCCATTTTCAGACTTTATATAAATGGAATCACACAAGATATCCTTGTGTTTGGCTACTTCGGCACATCACTATGTTGAGTGAGGTTCATCCCTGCGGCTGTGTGTACAGCTGTCGTCTGCAGCATTCCAGGCTATGAACACTCCATAATGTACGAGGTCAGACAATTACCGTATTTCCCATATATAAGATGTACCCTTTTTCGAAAAATTTGGGGTCTAAAAACTGGGTGCATCTTACACAGTGGTTGTAATTTTTTTAACTTGCATTTCCTGCTTTTTTCGCGCTTGTTTTTGCACTCATACAACCACTGTATAAGTCGCAACCAGTTTTTAGACCCCAAATTTTTCGAAAAAGGGTGCGTCTTATACATGGGGAAATACGGCACGTTTGGGAACTCATCCTAGAAAAAGTGCTACATACCTCATTGCTGAATATCACTATGGTCACCTTTGAACTACTCCCCTTGGGAAGCTATGCACCGATGTCAGTACCTAGTCCACCTTTCAAAGCAATCTTGGAACTCTTTCTGGAATGGCCATCAGAGCTGTCATCCTATTACCCTTAATGTCCTGAATGCCATCAAAATGTCTTCCTTTCAATATTTCCTTTATCTTCGGGTAAAGAAAGAAGTCACTGGGGGCCAGATCAGGTTAGTAGGGAGGGTGTTCCAATACAGTTATTTGTTTACTGGCTAAAAACTCCCTCACAGACAGTGCCGTGTGAGCTGGTGCATTGTTGTGGTGCAAGAGCCATGAATTGTTGGCGAAAAGTTCAGGTCATCTACCTTTTTTTTTTTTTAAAAGATTTTATTGGGGAATTGGGGAAGGGGAACAGACAAGTTGCTGTCCTTTTGTTCTTCAGTCTAGTTGTGGAGGACGTTGTTGCTTCACCGGCCCACGTTGGTATTGTGATCATTGTGCTCTTCCCGACTGAGGCAGATCGGTCGCCGGTCTCTGGACGCATGCTCACGGTGGCCCTTGGCAGCTCACGCTGGCTGCCAGCCACACACGGTAGCTTTACGGCAGCCCACTGCCACAGGGGCTGCAGCCAACGCTGTCGCCGGCGACTCACTGGCAGCCCAGCTCCAGGTCGAACTGTTGTTCACCATCTAAGCTGTACAAGGCAGTGTCACTGGCCCTCATGTGGGATCTGAACCGGGGCCCTACTGTTCAGAGCTGGCGTCCCAAGCCAGCTCTTAACCAATGCGCCTCTCGGCCGGCCCTCATCTACCTTTTTCACACATCCTTTTCTGCACTTCCAAATAGCAAACTTGGTTAGCTGTTTGTCCAGTTGGTACAAATTCATAATGAATAATCCCTCTAATATCAAAAAAAGGTTAGCAACATCACTGCAACAAGTTTGTGAACGTAATTGTCCAATTGTCCAACCCTGTATTTATTTACTGGGGGTGTTCATGTTGTTTCTACCTGTGGGCCATTAGTAATATGCTGCTGTGAATATTCCCATGTATTTCTCTTGGTGCACACATGCACTCATTTCTGTTGCGGATGTACCCAGGAGAGGAACTGCCGGGTCATAGGTTAGTGCGTATTCAGTTTTAGGAGGCATAGCCACTATTTTTCCAGGGTGGTTCTGTAAGTGTAGCACAAGTGCTGACACTCAGTTTTGATTGCCAAGGTATCCGTGCAGAGACAGCCGTCTTGAATAAACATCCTGCCTGTATGACACAGCTAGTTGCAAACCAGCCAGATAAGGAAGCAGGCTGCCTCCACTTGTGAAGCTTCCCTTGTAGAAAGCCCTGAGTAACCTAGATAATGACCGCTGGAGTGACGCTGCTTCTTCCTGCCCACTCCTTAATTCCCATTTTTATGTTTTTCATCTGCCAATAGAGTGAACCCACAAAACCCTGGGCACCCCACCCATGACCCCAATCAAGGCAGAGCGCCAGGTCCACATGCTCCCTCATCCCTCTCTATCGGTGATCTGAGTGCCGTGTACCCTCCAGGACTTGGGAGTAATAAATCTTGTTTTTCCAAAGTCTCCGATGATTGCCGCTGAGGTGCATCCTACAGTCATAAGAACCACAAGGGTTGGTCCAGCCACAACATTGTCTCCTGTCGAGGAAATGTCGGGGGCTCGCCACAAGTAGTATGGGCCTAGGTGAGCACTCCCAGGCATTTTTAGCCAATAGCATCACTAGTAACAGGCTGAGATCAACTCAATTGGTGCAGTTGGCAGGGTTGCACAGTTGCACTGCAATTAGAATGCCTTTTTGCCTTCACTAGCTTATTAACTGGTTAACTCGAGTGGGTAACACCATTTGGGAAGGAGCCCCACTTGCTGGAGGTCCCTCATGCTGTTATGTGCTCTTGCATATAGCCTCTGCCATGGTATCCATTCCAAAATGTCACTGCTGCCATAAATCATTCAATGATCTCCAGAGCAGTGTGATCAAGGCCATATGGTCTAACAAGATGATTAGACCACTAATTATAACAGCCTTAACTAACTACTAATGTACATGAGGGTCCTCATGCCTCGGGCCAAGAGAGCTAAGAAGGTATCATCATCCCCCCAAGGAAAAGATATTTCTGTAGGTAAGGAGGAGGGAGACACCCCCTGCCGCACCCTGCAACCACTGAGTGGTGGGTCACACCAGGACGACGTGTCTTAACCTGGATGAATAGAACAGCTTCGCAGCAGGCAACTGGTGGCACGAAAGGGGAAATGCAGCCAAGGCTTGCTTTGTCCATGTGGCCGCTACATTCACTGTTGTTCCTCTGTTCCCCTAACCCAGTGGGATATCATGGATCCAATCTCTGGGGCAAATGTTGCTAAACAACTAATGGACAAATATAAATGTCCTGAATTCTTGTGCCAGGGCTTCCTATGACCACTGAAGAGGTGGGCCCAAGGAGCAAGCACCCTTTGTGGTCACTGACAGCTAATATGGTCTATTCTGTTCCAATCGTAGAGGAATCCCAGGCCCAATTTGCTTTTTTTAAAATTTTACTTTTGAAGGGGCTCAATATCCATTTATGTGGCTCCTAATGGGTTAAACAGCCCTGCAAATGCACATAACCTCTACTGCCAAGATTTAAATGCCCTAAAATTGGAAGACGGAAGGTTTTGGCATTATACTGATGACATTACACTGAGGGAAGCATACACTCTGTGGAAGAGGTACAGGCAGATTTACAAACCCTTACACACCACCTACACCAGTGTGGCTGGGCAACTGCTCCTTGTCAAGTTTCTGTGCATCATCTGGTCCTTAAGGGCCGAGAAATCCCCCCCAAAAGTCAAACATCAATTACTATAAACCACCCACGGCACTCAGACACGTACAATGTACTAGGCCTTCGCATGTTCTGGGGTCAACACATCCCTCATTGCTCACTAATTCTTTGCCTTATACACACAATCTCAAGCAATCACACGCCAAATCTGTCACCTCCCATTGGGGCGAAGCCCCACAGTGGGTTTTGGAAGCTGTCCAGCAGATAGCCCAACAAGCCTTCTGGTTAGTCCCACCTTGGCTCCACATTCTTATCCAATCCTTGACTATACCTGACTATGCCTCCTGGAGGCTCTGGAGCAAACAGGGGTCTACTTGATTTCCTATGGGGTTTGGGATCAAGCGCCTACCCCCAATGGCAGCCCTCGAGTGTCAACTTGTGGCATTTTACTGTACCTTTATCTTGCATTTCTCTTATTATTAAGGCTGAGCAACCTTTTCACATGGCTTTGGCCTTTTGGATAGAATCTTTATGAAGTGCCTACTCAAGTCTCTTCTCATTTTTCTACTGGGTTGTCAGTCTTTTTATCATTGGCTTATAGAAATTCTTTGTATTAATTTGAATATAAATTCTATCAGTTAGTTACATGTACTGAAAATATATTCTTACTCTTAAAGATGAACTTTTGATGAACAGATCTTAATTTTAATTTAATTTCTCAAGCTTTTTCTTTGTGTCCCATTTAAGAATCTTTCCCTACCCCAGTCATGAAGATATTTTCTTATTTATCTTCTAAAAGCTTTTGTTTATTCTGTCTTTTGTAATAGATTTAGGTTGATAATCTACCTGGAAATGATTTTTGTGTACAGTGTGAGGTTAAGTTTTATTATTTTCCCCACATAGGACATCTAATTATCCAAGTGATATTTACTGAAAAGACTGTCTTACTCCACTGCTCTGCAGTGCCACTGAGATCAGGTGACTATATACACAGGAGTCAGTATGGGTTCTCTAATCTGTTCCATTGGTCTCTTTACTTAACCTTACACTGAAGCTTGTACTTTAAAAAATATAAAAGTTGTTATTAGATTTAATAAGAGAGTTTAGCAGGGTTGCTGAATACAGTTAATACATAGAAATTAATTTTATTCCTATATACCAGAGCCAAATAGAAAATGAAGTTTTCAAAAAGATATCAGTTCCTGATACGTCAAAACCCTAGGACTATATCATCAAATATGTTAACAATAAATGTAAAGGAAAAAGAACCCCCTTAGATGCTACAGTTTCACAATAAGGCATATCTTCTACTCTGCCCTTAAAAAATGTCTTGGCCAATCTCAACCCTTTTTATTTCCATGCAAATCTTACAATGAGCTTGTCAAGTTTCATAAAAACTTGACATATCTAAACACATTTAAAAAACCTGTTTAGATTTGGCTGGGATTGCACTGAATACATGGATCAAATCTAGTAGAATCGATATCTATCAGTTCTATCAGACTATAACTCTCCATGTATGTAGGTCTTCTTTATTTTTGCTCAATAGTGTTTCTGAATGTTCTGCAGGAATGTCTCATACATTTAAAAAATTTTGAAGAATTATTCCTAGATTATTTTGATAATAGCTGTACCAAAAATGATATTTTTTTGAAAAATTCATTTTCTTTGTTACATTTGTATTTGTAGTCTCATTTCTAATTTAAATTCTTCCAAGAGTTTAAGATAATGTAAATTAATGAAGAAATCATTTTTTAAAAGGCTCTTTAAAAGGTGTTTTATGTTACACTAAAGAAAAAGGGCTTTAGAGGCAGGCTTAGTGAAGTTTAAGATGAAAGAAGTGAAAAAACTAGAATATGCAAGTGATATTGTTCTAAATACGTGCTAGATGTAGATCACGACAGTAGCTCTAAGTATTCTGGCAACCACAGTGGTTTTCTGTTTTAACTAACCAAAAGTATTTAACTTAAGAACAGTTAAAATTAGTCTTCCGTGATGTAATGGTTTATGCCTTAAATAGAATCTAAGTTAAAAACAAAACAAAACAAAAACCTATAAAGGGTTTTATAAAGGGTACAGAGAGATTCAACAGCTAAAATTGTATCATGAGCTTATGAACTTAATTTTTCTCAGCACACGACTAAGACCTTACCTTTGTACGGAATCATCTTGCTGCCTGACAAAGAACTGATACAATTCAAATGGAGATGTCTTATCTCTGTTTAGCCAAACAGCGTTGCCAGCTGACTTTCCCAGTTTTGCTCCAGTTGTACTTGTTATTAAAGGAACAGTGATGCCAAATACATCTTCTCCGGTCAACCTATGCATAAAGGAGAACTTTATTATGTGATTCAAGCACAGGTGGTGGTAGGTTCTGCTAATTTCGCTCTTCAAATCTCAGTGGTTTCGCTCTAAGAAAACTTCTTTGACTTCCTAAATCTGGATTCTTGTCCCTCTTACTGCTTTCACAGCTTTCATTCTATTTTGGCATTTGTCATTCTGAACTGCAATTGAACCAGTGTCTCTGGGCAAACCAAGGGGAGATGCTGCTTAACTAGGTAGGGCCTAGAAATTTTTAAAGGCTGGCTGGGAAGAGGAAAGAGACTTGGAAAGGTGGTGGTGGTGGGTGGGGGTGGTGGTTAAGGTAGAGAAACTAAAGATGACCTAAAAGTTATTTTTTACGTAGCACATGGGCTAGCCCTGGTTCATCTCCCTCAAGAAAACGCCACTGAAATCTACATTATTTGCCAAATATTTGGAGTTGAAAAAATTTTTTTGAGATGCCAACCAAGGACTAACACTAGCTCCGTGGCCGGTGCAGCGCCAAAGCAGAGGCTACTCAAGGATGCCCAAATACGTTCAGGTATAAACAAAGAAAAGCAGTTTCTCAAATCAGAAACACAGAAAGCTATTGAGGGGGGAAGCAAAGCTTACAGTCCGAGTCCTTACGAATGGTCTATTTCCTGCAGAGGTCTATAATACATCCCGTACCTAATACTTTAATTCAGCCCTTAAGTTCTCATTAACCAGTGACAGTATTAACACCATTACAGGCCCTTAATGGGGATAAAACCAACAAGGGCTTGACGAAGGGCGTCGTTTCACAATCTTAATAGTGCATCACAAGCTATTCGTGTGTAAATTATTTGGTCCCGCGATTTCTCCTGGTTCTAAAGGCGCTTACTTGTTGATGAACTCGTATCCGGACACGATATTGCCCAGTTGATCAGATCCACCCAGCTGGACCCGGCATCCATAACGTTGGAACAGGTAGTAGAAATCATAAGCCTGGAGCACCTGGTATAAGAACTCGGCCAAACTCATGCCCTCGGGGCTCTTGAGCCTCGCCTGCACGCTCAGCCGGCTCAGCAGCGTGCCCATGCGGAAGTGGCCGCCAACGGCTGCTAGGAAGTCCACCAGGTGCTGCTCCTGGTACCACGCAGAGTTGTCCAGCACCGTGAAGCTGCCCCAGGCCCGCCCATTGGTAAAGAGCTGCTGGTGATGAGTCGCCAAGGCCTCCAGTCCTTGGCGCAGGGCGCGCGCGTTCTTTTCCACGCGCTCTGCGTCCAGCATCTCGCGCTCCTTGGTGCGGCCGCTGGGGTCTCCCAGGCGCGCTGTGGCGCCTCCCACCAGCGCGATCACGTTGTGGCCCGCTCGCTGGAAGTGAAACAGGCCCAGCAACGCCAGCAGATGTCCCACATGAAGCGAGTCGGCCGTGGGGTCGAAGCCGCAGTAGATGGTCTGGGGAAACTTGCCCGCCGTGCCACGGTCGAAGAGCTCTGGGAGCTCTATCTTCGTACCCGTCTCGGGGAAGAACTCCTTGAAAAGACCCCGCGCCTTCTGCATCGCCAGCAACCCCTGGGCGCCCGAGTGGGCCTCACGCAGCCCCAGAGGCAAGACTCCTATCGGCCCAGGGGTGAAAAACCATCGGCCCCGGGCAATGCACCGCAACATGGGCGCCACCATCTTGGTGGCGACACGAAGGGAATGCTGGGATCTTAGAGGCCCTGCCACGCCCCTCAGTGCCGGCCTGGTGCAATTCCTATAGTTTGCTTCAGTGTTTTTGTGCGCATGCCCGGGTAGGGCGAGTTATTACTTAAGGAGGTAGAGTTCTAGGCAGTCGATAAGCGTTCGACTACTCAAGTGGGCGTTTCGCTAAACTTCCAGTCACCTTAAATTCCCTGAAATTTAATTTCTTCATATGAAACATGGATGAATTTATGATAATAATGCCTATCGCATAGGGCTGTTGTGAAGATTAAGAATTAAAAGCACTTGGCACATTGCACTCAGCAAATATTAGCTTTTGTGTAAATTTTCAGGTTAAAAAAATTGTGATGCGCAAGTTCTTTGAAGTCTTGGTTCTATGCGAAAACTTGTTCACAGAGGTTGTGAGGGGTTAGGAATTGGTTTAACTTCATGGAATTAGTTTAACTTCGCGTTGGCGTTGAGACGCAACTTCCTGATACTGATTCCCTAAATTAGCGAGAGCGTCACAACCCCCAGTCAGTATTCATTAGCTTCTCCAGGAGGTGGCAGTCTTGTCCAAGCTATTGCAAAAGAAAACAACACAATAAATGAAATGCAGAAAACCCTATGTTTTATTTATTTTAAATTGCAAGTAACCAGGTGGGACACAACTCTAGCATAAGTGGATTCAAATTAGTACATTGCCCCAGCATTGCCAGGTGCTATTCGTACTCCAATCTACGGACGTGTATTGTTGGCAGCTGGCTGGCAGGGATTTAGCTCCAAACTCCCATTTTAGAGTCTCGTTTCTAGGACGACTTTCAATACCAACTCTCTAAGGTTGAGTTCCTTGGGAAACAGACTCGAGCTGGAGATTTGTGTGCTGGAGAATTATTGGGGTGTGCTCTTGGGAACAACATCTGTAATGGAGTGATGGAAGCAGAGTTGGGCAGAGGGAGAAATTGAACAATTTGCAGTAGAGGCCTCGGACAATCCCACAGGGGGTTCTGGAGCTGAGATTTCTATTTAGAATCATCCTGAATTGAGGCAAGGGTCAGGCCTTTGTACCCTATTATTGACAGTCATTAAATGTGGGATGCCCCTGGGGAAAGAGGCAAAAGCTCGGCAAGGCTTTGGCACAGGGCGCTATGCAGAAGAGGACTCAGCGGTGAGCCATCAGCAACCAGTATTCTCAGCAGCTGGGGGGCTGAGGGCCTTGGTCCTGAAGCAGGAATCTGGGCCGTGCAGCAAACCACATTCCCTACAGGACCTTTCCACTTCTTAACATTATCATATTATTTAACAAGATAAAATATTTAAAAAATTAGTTTCTTTGCATGCATAATTATCAGTGAAGTGAGTTTCTCATTGCCAGATAGTAACTTCGATAGGACTTTTAAATACTTATTCAACAGGCTTCGTAACATAATCCCAAATGCTGAAGAAAATAAGCATGGTGCATTCTCTCATGTTGATATTTGATATTCAAAATATCTTAACATTTGTGAGCACAACCTGTTTATCTGCAGTCTTATTTTACACCACTTTGGTCAGGGACAATATTTCAGTATGGGTAGCAGGAAATTCTCCTGAGGATACAGCACTTGGTTCTTTCTATTTAGTACTTAACACACAGGAAGATTTGAATATTTTTAAAGGAGTATCTTTCATTCTTTAGGTTTCTGGTTAATAAGACAGGTAACTATCTGTGTCTTTTACAAATATGTTAGTAATTTTATGCCATATAACTTCATATTGTTGTTTAATTACTTAATAATTTCACGAAAACATATTTCCCCTTATAGGAACGTGTAGTTGTTTCGACATTACTTGATGGACCTGTGTTTAATGGAGAAGAACTTCTGTGGATGATGGAAAACAGGAATTTCCTATTTGAGATTAGAATTTATTGTAAGGTTTTTAAAATAGATTTGCATTCTGCTTGGTTTCTTAGGTTTAGTTGTATTTCATGACTAGGTAGTGAAGTCTGATACAGAAGGTAACATCAAAGCAGATGCCTTGTGAGACTCAACAGTGGCTCAGTGACAGCAACAATTATTTTCCTTTTATACTTTGTCTTGGTATAATAGATAAAAAATGAGGCTTTGTCCAAAAGACAGGAGCAATAGAAGAAGGTGGAACTTTTAAACCTTTGGGATTATATACATGGCTAAAGTTTTATAGGACTGGACCCATGACTTGAACTTGGGGTAAGAAAAGCTACACAAGTTGATTCTTGGTGTTTTTATAATCTTAAAAGTGGATGAATAGTGTTAAAAAGTATTTTAGAAAATATGGCTTATCCCAACTGAAAACTTGAGGTTAGCTGACCTTGAATTAGGTACACATCTATTTTGCAATTACCCTATGTATAATAAAATGTCACATAAATATTCACTTTGATAAATGATCCCTGTATTATATTATTTGGTTTTCCAAATGTAAACAATTATAAATATGTAGGCATATCTCAGAGATATTGTGGGTTCCAGAGCACAACAATGAAGCAAATATTGCAATAAAGCAAGTCACAGGAATTTTTTGTTTTACAGTGCATGTAAGAGTTATATTTACACTATATTGTAGTCTATTAAGTGTACAATAGCATTACGCCTAAAAAACGATGTACATACCCTAATTAAGAGATACTTTATTGCTAAAAAATGCTAACCGTCATCTAAGCCTTCAGTGAGTAGTAATGTTTTTACTGGTGGAGGGTCTTCCTTTCAATTTGTAAAAACGCAGCATCTGTGAAGTACAATAAAGTGAAGCACGATAAAATGAGGTATTCTTATAATAGCAGTCAAAAGCACAAAAATTAGATATTAATAGCATTTTAACTGGTATCTCATAGATTATCACAACAGTTTAAAGTTAGGCAGTCCCACTTAATTCTGAAGCATTTCTCTATCTGTGGCATGGTACATGTTCAAATTACAGCAGAGATCTGGCTGGGACTAAAATATGAGCTGGCCAAAGGTCACAGCAAAAGGAGTCTGAGGAATTCTGATCATTAGAACCACTATGAAGTGTTATTCCTACTTGTGTTCTCTCTTCTCTTGGAGACTGGAGGTATAATTTTCTTCTGGAAGAAAAATAGTGACATAGGATAGGATGCAAAAAGAAGCGGAAAGGAACAAGGAATAGAAATTGTAATTCACTTCAGGGATTTAGTGATGGCCTTCCTTCCAGTTGAAGTATTTCCATGATATTCCTATTTCCTACTACTTGAGAAAAAGAATAATTTCTGAAGGCTGGTTTCAAGCCTTTGTTGTTTTTGCATAAAAATTAATAAATCAATCTGCCTCATAATTTCATCTCTCATGGTTTTGCTGATGCCATTATTCTTGAAACCTATACCATAAATTTCAAAGAATCCTCCCACCATGCCCATCCTTACCTGCAAGCCAATTGCTTCTCTTTCATTTCAAAAGAATTCCTTCCAAGAAGTTTCCTCTGCATTAGGTGGGACAAAAGAAAAATGCTCTTACTATCGAGGTTCATCATGCCCCTAAAATGTGTTAAAATGTGCAATCAATAATGCTTCTCATCACAATAAAGGAAAGGTTATTAAGTTTGATTAAAAGTATAAATTTATGTAAGTCAAGTGCCTTGAAACCTAGACTGTCTTTTTATTGAAGTGTCTCTAATGCTTTTTTAGCTGGTGATTATCTTAATACCCAAACTTTTTTTTCTAAAGATTTTATTGGGGAGTTGGGGGAGGGGAACAGTGTTGAGGAATTGGGGAAGGGGACCAGCCAAGTTGTTGTTCTTCAATCTTCGTTGTGGAGGGTTCCAGTCGCCATCTGGCTTCCCGTCTGAAGCTCGTGGCCTCTAAGCTCAAGGTGCTGTGTTTGATCTTAGTTTCGGGTGGGCGTAGTCACCGTCCCATGTGGGAGTTGAACCAGCAGCCTTGTTGTTAAGAGCGCACACTCTATCCACTGAGCCATCTGGGCGGCAGCTCAGCTCAAGGTGCCGAGTTCAGTCTTAGTTGCAAGTGGGCATAGCCATCATCCCATGTGGGAGTCAAACCTGGCAGCCTTCTTGTTGAGTGCATGCTCGGGCGGGCTGAGTGGCATGTTGGTTAAGAACTGGCTTGGGATGCCAGAGGGCCCTGATTCGGATCCCACATATGAGGGCCAGTGACACTGCCCTCTACAGCTAAGATGCTGAACATACAGCTCAACCTGGAGCTGGGTCGTAGGCTGTAGCCCCTGTGGCAGTGGGTTGCCATGGACTACCGTATGTAGCCAGCAGCCAGCATGAGCGGCCAGCAGCTGCAGTGAGCTGCTGTCCAGAAGCCGGCGACTGATGTGCCTCGCCCGGGAAGAGCACAATGATGGTGCCAACTTGGGCCAGTGAAGCAACCTCTTCTACAACTAGACTGAAGAACAAAATCGACAGCAACTTGTCTGTTCCCCTTCCCCCAATTCCCCAGCACTGTTCCCATCCCCCAATTCCCCAATAAAAAAATCTTTAAAAAAAAAAAGAGCGCATGCTCTATCCACTGAGCCATCAGGGTGGCAGCTCAGCTCAAGGTGCCAAGTTCAGTCTTAGTTGCGGATGGGCATAGCCCACCATCGAATAGGCAATCTTGTTCTTACACCAGCTTACAACAGGAGCCATCCTGCCACCTGTTGGCAGCTCAGTGGCAGCTCGGCTCAGGTGCAGCATCACTGACCCATGTGGGAATAGAACTGGCCGCCCTGTTGCTCAGAGCTTGCACTCTTAAGCCAACTCTTAACCAACTGAGACATTTGGCTGGCCCAATACCCAAACATTTTTAAAAAAGAGATTAGTTTCTTTTATGCTGTTGGTTATAGGAGGATATTGACAAAAAAATAGTTACTAAATTTGCATTTCCTTTCTGTATTGAAATTTAGAGAAGGTTAAACATGACTGTTCTTTTTTTCAAATTGATTTTGTGGCCAGTGAAATAACCTGGAGGGCTCACAGTTGCCTTAATTGTATGTACCTGGTCACATACTCATACACCTGAATAATATTTTGAGATATTTATGACTTTGTTTTTCCATCATTCATCTTCTCCTTTCCATTCTATCCATTCAACTGATAGTGAGTTGTGTGTATCAGTGCCTGGGGCAAGTCAGGGAGGAATGCAGAGTAAGACTGGAACTTTTTGTAGCTTTTCTTTGCCAAAGTCAAAAACCTAGAGACAAGATAAAGTTTGAGGAAATAAGCTTGGAGAAGCAGAAGAGAAAGAGACAGGATTGTCCTTATTAAAGAGGATCCCCCAACCTGGACAAGAGAGCCTGGGCCATTGGTCCCATTTGCAAGAGGAGCTGTGCATTGCTTCCTGGCCTCAAAGACCATCAGGATGGTGTCCAGATGCATTTTAGACCTGGGGTTGCTGGCCCCAGTAAAAGTTTCTTTGCTCCCATTGAGGTAGAGTTGTGCTTAAGTACCAACTGGAGGTCTTGGAGAACCACTGCGAGCTTGGCCAACCAGGATGGCTAGAGTGACCAGAACAGATTGGAGATTAGAGATATTATTTCTTGGGCATAATGTAAGATGATCAAATTTTAGTTAAAATTTTGGAAGGCGGAAGGAGCCCAATAATGATGTAGAAGAAATCTCCTATCATTGTCATGGGTTAAGGACTCCAAGGTTTGCTCATTCATTTAACAAATAGGTATTTATCATAAATATTCAATGAGACAGACACTGCTATACCATCTAGGTTTGTGTAAGTGAACCAAAGAAAGATCCCTGCCCTCATAAAGATGAAATTGTTTTATGACGTTATATTTCTCTGAGCAGTCCTATACTTCACCAACTTCTTTTCTAACCCAGGGTCCTTTCCCACCCCTGAGCTTTGGAGCAGAGAGAGAGAGAATCACTCCAAGGTTGAGGAACCTGCAGGTTACGAAGGGGCTGTGGGAAAGAAACATTGCAGAGGATATAACCAGGGAAGGACACCTCTTAATGAACAGTCCTGATAGAGGCATAGAGTTAAAGAGATCCTGGGCCACAGAATGCAAACAATTTCCCCCCTTTCATTCTGCAATTGTGTCTTTCTTCACAATTGCTGCATTGCATTTTTTTCCTCAAGTAACCCTTCTTTTGCTCTGAGTTTGGTGAGAGCTGGTGTAGTCCATGCCAACATTTTGTTTCACAGGTTCTTTGCTAGGGTCATGCTTCAGGGGTGATTGGCCAGCCATGGGAGCTTCTTGTTTGTTTGCTAGTGTGACGAGTAAAGTGGGCTTGTCTCCTAGAAACAGAATCTTGGAGACACCAGTTGTGATTGTATTTTGAAACCCTTAGTTCAAAAGGATAATGTCTTCAAATGAGATAATTTTAGAATTTTTCTATTTCTCAAGTTACCTTGGTAATTTTCTGGTCTCTCTGACATAATGTACAAGTTGAGTCAATCAACTCATCATTGTCCTTCCATTGATGCCAACTGAATTTATAATTCCATTGGAGAAGAAGCAAAACAATAAGCAATCAGTCTGCGTTTCGTAGAGCATTTCCATTTTGATTCCTTCTATTTTTGTCTCTTTCTTTTCAGTGTCTTCAATATAGGCATTATGTGCTTCTGTTGTAAGCCTTGTATGGTCGATTATCTAATGAGAAACAAGTCTGGAAACATCTTTCTAACTAGTCTTCTGTAACGTTATAATGGGAATAAATACCTTGCATTTACTTGCCACAAATAGAAAAGTCAAACATTATTTCCTTCGTCCTCACAAAAACAACAAAATGTGGTTCTGAGTTATGGCACAAATAGAGTCATAAGAGTCACAGACCTGAGTGGTTGTCTCAGCTCGACCTCCCCAGCTGTACTACTTAAATAGGTCACCTGACACTCTTGGCCTTAGTGACCTCATTTTACACATAAAGGGCCTCGAGTAGGTTCTCTCTAAAATCTCATCCAGCTTTAAAATCCGGAGATGCTTCTTTGCTATTTCATTAGTACAAGATCCCATTTACTGTTTCTTAGCTTTAGCCTCATTGTTTGAGCTGCCACATTAGAAAGGAGGTTAAAATGTGTTATTCATCTATGTTCATCTATTTCCTCCTCTGTTGGTTTCTTGAAGTAGTAGAAACCAGCTTATGTCAATGTCTACATGGCTGTAATTAGAGTCAAATTGTTTTATGATAAGGTCTGAAAAATGAAGATTTAGAAAGTGACAATTAAGCACCGAAACATGCTCATATTTGCAGAAATGTGCAATCAAGTCCCAAGCAGCTATGCTCAGATTCAAGCGGTTTTCATCCCCAGTGATCTCACTTGCAGCTACACATGAGTGGGAGACCAAAATGGAAGGGTTTCACTAACAGAGATAGCAAGTGAGAACAACTCTGTGTGTACATAGCTGCTTTTCCTAAAGCCAGTAGTAACTGTAGATACCTGTGTCCCTCTATCCATATGTATCTCATGTAACTTCTCCAATCATGAAGTTTAAGGAAGGTGTAGGCGAGTGTGAATTAGAGACACTTTTGTTGGTGTCACATTGTGACCAAATACAAATCACCAGTTGAGATACCTTTCCTACGGACTGCTAATATTATTTCACACTACATATTTGAGAACATCTGTGAAAGTAGGTGACCATTAGCTCTGATTTAGATGCCTTTTGTCTCAGCCTAATTTCCTTTTTTTTTTCCTTTTTTTATAAATTTTATTGGGGAACAGCCATGGTCATTGGTTACACATTGCTTTCATGCTACAATGGTATAGTTGATTCTTTTAGGGAGGGTGCAGCTCACAGTGGCCCATGCAGCAATCGAACCAGCAGCCTTGGTGTTATTATCAGCACTATGCTCTAACCAACTGAGCTAACTGGTCACCTCCAGTCTCAGCCTAATTCTTTTCTTTTATTTATTTTAATTTAAGTTTTTTAAAAAAGATTTTTATTGGGCAATTGGGGAAGGGGAACAGTGTTGGGCAATTGGGGGAGGGGAAAGTGTTGGGGAATTGGGGAAGGGGAACAGCCAAGTTGTTGTCTTTCTAAGTTTTGGAGGGCATAGCAAGGTTAGTTCCAAGTCCAGTCGCGTTGCTCAGCTCAAGGTGCTGTGTTCAATTAGCTGTGTGTGGGCGTAGTCACCATCCCATGCAGGAGTCGAACCAGCAGCCTTGTTGTTAAGAGCGCTTGCTCTATCTACTGAGCCATCCTGCAGCAGTTCAGCTCAAGGTGCTGAGTTTAGTTTTAGTTGCATGTGGGCATAGTCATTATCCCATGCGGGAGTCGAACTGGCAGCCTTGTTGTTAAGAATGCGCAATCTATCCCTTGAGCCACCCGGTCAGTAGTTCAGTTCAAGGTGATGAGTTCAGTCTTTTCTGAACTAGTTGCAGGTGGGCGTAGCCCATCATCTCGAACGTGCTCCTAACAACCTTGTGCTCTCACCAGCTGAGCCATCCTGCCACTGTTGCCAGCTCAGTGGCAGCTCAGCTCGGGTGCAGCTCACTGGCCCATGTGAGAATTGAACCGGCAACGCTGTTGCTCAGAGTTCGCACTCTTAAGCCAACACTTAACCAGCTGAGCCACTCGGTCGGCCCTCAGTCTAATTCTTAATATGACCCCTTTTGCTCTCAAAAGTGTCCTGTTTTGACAATTACATGGTCATTCTATCTAAACTTTCTATACTGGAAAACATGTATAAAGAACAATGAAATCTTTATATGTTTTGGTCTTGATCATATGAAATATGGAAAAAGATAGGTACAGGAATGTGTATCAGGTTATTATTTTAAATAGTAAACTTGGAAAAAACCCTAAATATCCAAAGATTGAGGATGATAAAATGTTATGGTATAAACCCTGATGGTATAGTTTATAACGATTAAAACTGTGATTATAAAATAAGTAAAACCAGAAAAAAAAGTACACTGTATACGTATATCATATTGAGGTGGGAAAGAATTCTCTAAAAATAAAAAAGTGAGACCATACATGAAGAGTTTAAGAATATCTGTTTGATCCCCGTGGCAGTCTTGTGGCTACCAATTTATACTTTCTAATCCCCTCACCTTCTCCCTCATCCACAGGGATACAAAAGACAGTTTTGGGAATATAATCAATAATGTTGTAAAGATTTTATAGGGTACCCGATGGACACTTGTCTTATTAGGGAGTCTACTTTATGGATGGTCTAGATGCCTAAACACTGCAGTGTACAACTGAAGCTGAAGCTGAATACTGAATGTCAAATACATAGATAGATAGATAGATAGATAGATAGATAGATAGATAGATAGATAGATGATAGATAGATAGACAGATATGTTCACGGGATGTGGAATACAGCACAGGGAATAGAGTCAGTGGAATTGTAACAGCTATATATGAAGTCAGAGGGTAGTAGGTTGGGGGAGGAGGGTTATCTGGGAGGGGTGTAAATGTTTAACTATTACATTGTTTTGTACACTTGAAACTAATAAAAAAAAGAATACCTGTTTGAGATAACAAGTGCTGGTGTGTATGTGAAGAAAAGGAAACCCTTCTGCACTGTAGGTAAGATTGTAAATTGGTGCAGCCACTATGGGAAACTGTATGGAGGTTCCTTCTTTCCTTCCTTCCTTCCTTCCTTCCTTCCTTCCTTCCTTCCTTCCTTCCTTCCTTCCTTCCTTCCTTCCCTCCTTCCTTCCGTCTCTCCTTCCTTTGGTTGAGAATATTTGACTTCTACTCTCAGCAAATTTCAGTTACACAATGCAGTGTTATCAACTATAGTCATCATGTTATACATTAGAGCCTCAGACCTTGTTCATCTTACAGTAATCATTTAATGATGGGAACACTTTCTGAGAAGTGCATCTTTAGGTGATTTTGTCATTGTGCAAACATCATAGAGTGCACTTACACAAACCGAGATTGTATAGCTAGGCTATATGGTAGAGCCTATTACTCCTAGGCTACCTACAAACCTGTATAACATGTTACTGTACTAAATACTGTAGGCAATTGTAACACAATGGTAAGTATTTGTGTGTCTAACCATATCTAAACATAGAAAAGTTACAGTAAAAATATGGTTTAAAAGGTAAAAAGTGATCTACCTTGACACTTACCATGGATGGAGCCTGCAGGACTGGAAGCTGCTCTGGGTGAGCCAGTGAGTGAGCAGTGTGTGAACGTGAAGGCCCAGGACATTACTGTCCACTACTGTAGACTTTACTGTACACTTAGGCTTCATTATATTTATTAGATTTTTCTGTCTTCAATAATAAATTAAACTTAGCTCACTGTGACTTCTTTATAAACTTTTAAATTTCTTTTTTAACTTTTTGACTCTAGACATAACACTTAGCTTAAAACACAATAACATTGTACAGCTGTAGAAAAACATTTTCTTTCTTTATATCCTTATTGTATAAGCTTTTTTCCATTTAAAAATTTTTAGATTTCTGTACTTTGTAGACTTTTTGTTAAAAACTAACACACAAACACATACGTTAGCCTAGGCAGACACAGAGTCAGCATCATCAATATCACGTCCTGTTCCACTGGAAGCATGGAGCTGTCACTTCCTATGACACAATGCCTTCTTCTGGAATACCTCCTGAAGTAGCTGCCTGAGGCTTTTCTTGAGGGGGTGTTACGCTTTTCACAAATATATCCATGGTGGTTTACTCGGTTTGTCTCTTTTCTTCAACATATCTGCTTGAAATAAATAATGCACCATGAGTATTTCCCTCTATTAATATAAACCTTTTGTGTTGGGGTCCATGTTTTCAAACTTTTAAGGAGCTTGTCGAGGTCTACAAAAGCTTCTGCTAAACCTTTCACTGTGAATTTTCTTGGGATATTTCTTTTTCTTCTCCGGCACTTTCCTTTTCTCTTGCCTCTTCTTCAGCCTTGCATTCCTGCTCTGGTTCTAGCAACAACTCAGGCACCACCTCTAGGAGCTCCTCCATGTCGTCCTCATCCACAGCCAGGTTCAAGTTTTTGCCATCTCAACCACAGCCTTGTTGATTTTTCAACTGCCTCATTCTTGGCAAATTCTTTGAAGTTATGGATAAACCTCTGGAGTATCTTCTTCTAGATGCCATTCATGCAATCCTTGGTGACATCATCCCAAGCCCTAGCAAAGTTCTTGATGCAGTCAAAAGAGCAGATATTATAATTCTTCGAGAATTGCATCAATGTCTTCTCAGTGTCTTCCTCAGTTGTAGCAATAGCCTGGGCAAAGGTCCTCCTTAGGTAGGAGCCCTTAAAAGCTGCTATAACTCCTTGATCCATTGGTTGGATCAAAGAGGTAGTGTTTGGAGGGAGAAACATCACTTTAATATTGGGATGAAGATCACCAATAAAAGGAAGATGTCTGACAGTATTATCAACAATACACAAAATCTTGAAAGGTATGCTATGCTCCATATAGTACATCGCCATTTCGCTGGCATAGCAATTCAGGAGGGCATCTTGGAAGCAGAGCTGAGTCATCCACGACCTCTGTAGTTCACTGGTAGTGCATGCTTACTTACATGCTTCAAGGCTCTGGGATTCTCTCTGTGCCCACTTACAAAGGGTTTCAATTTGTATGGGCCAGCCGAGTGGCACATTGGTTACAAGTTGGCTTGGGACACCAGCTCTGAGCAGCAGGACCCCAGTTCGAATCCCACATGAGCACCAGTGATGCTGCGCCCTCTACAGCTAAGATGGTGAACAACAGCTTGGCCTGGAGCTGGGCTGCCATGAGTCGCCAGCGACGGCTTAGGCTGAAGCCCCTGCTGCAGTGGGCTACCATGAGCTACCGTGGATGGCTGGCAGCCAGCGTGAGCGGCCAGCAGTCGGCGTGAGCTGCCAAGAGCCACTGTGAGTGACCGTCTAATGGCCGGCGACTGATCTGCCTCAGCCGGGAAGAGCGCAATGATAATAGCAACATGGGCCAGTGAAGCGACGTCCTCCACAACTAAACTGAAGAACAAAAGTACAGCAACTTGTCTGTTCCCCTTCCCCAATTCCCCAATAAAATCTTAAAAACAACAACAAAAAAACGAAGGGTTTCAATTTGTAGCCTGCAACATTGCCCTCAAACAATATTGCTATCCTATCCATTAAAGCCTTGAAAGCTGGCATTGACTTGGCCTCCTTATGGATGAAAGTCCTTTCAGGCATCTGTTTTCAGAATAGGGAGCTTTCATTCACATTGAATATTTCCTCTGGCAAGTAATTTCCCTCAACAATCAGCTTATCTAGAGATTCCAAAAATCTTTCAGCTACCTTCACATCAGCACTTGCAGACTTACTACTCATTTTCACATTATGTAGTGAGTAACAATTCTTGAATCATTTAAACCACCCAGAGCTAGCAGTAAATTCAACATCATAGTCAGGTCCAGCCTTGTCTTTCAGTATACAAACTTTTTGCTTTGGCCATGATTGCCATGGTGCTGAGAGGGATACAATTCTGTGTCTGGTCTTCACTCTGGGTCATTAGAAGTTTCTCCATAAATTTTGAAAAATGTATGTTAATCTTTTTGCCTTCAATTAAGCAGATCCTTTAACATCTTCTGTCACTTTGTTCTTGTTCTTCAATATTGTAGCTATAGTGGAATAGGACATACCTGACTGGCAAGCAATAAACATCACCGAGTTTCCACCTTTGTAGTCCTTAATCATTTTTAATTTTATTTCTAGGTCAGTTACTCAATGTGGCTTCTTTATTTTTTTTTTAAAGATTTTTATTGGGGTATTGGGGGGAAGGGAACAGTGCTGGGGAATTGGGGGAAGGGGAACAGACAAGTTGCTGTCGTTTTGTTCTTCAGTCTAGTTGTGGAGGACGTTGCTTCACTGGCCCAAGTTGGCACCATCATTGCGCTCTTCCCGGGCAAGGCACATCAGTTGCCGGCTTCTGCATGGCCGCTCACTGTGGCTGCTGGCTGCTCACGCTGGCTGCTGGCTACACAGGGTAGCCCATGGCAACCCACTGCTACAGGGGCTGCAGCTTACGCCAACGCCGGCAACTCACAGCAGCCCAGCTCCAGGTTGAGCTGTTGTTCAGCATCTTAGCTGTGGAGGGCAATGTCACTGGCCCTCATGTGTGGGATCCGAACTGGGGCCCTCTGGTGTCCCAAGCCAGTTCTTAACCAACGCGCCACTCGGCCGGCCCTCAATGTGGCTTCTTACTGGAAACATTAGCAGTGGATATGGTATGCTGAGTGGCCATGATGAACAAAACAACACAAGAGTAAATCAAGGACAAGAGAAAATGATGCAGTTAAGGGATGCGGTAAACAGGAGATGTATGAGGATGTTGCTGTTGTAACATGCATACTGTTTTACAGTAAACTTTTTTTAATAAACAGAAAGAGTACACTAAAATACCAATAAAAAAGTATAGTGTAGTAAATACATAAACCAGTAACATAGTCGATTATTATTAAGTATTATGTACTGTACATAATTGTATGTGCTATACTTTTGTATGACTGGCAGCTCAGTAGGTATATTTACACCAGCATCACCATGAGTAATGCATGCGTTACGACAGCATTAGGTAATAGGGATTTTTCAGCTCCATTATAATCTTATGGGACCACCATTGTATATGTGATTTGTTATTGACCAAAATGTCGTTAAGCAGCACATGACTGTACAGTATGCCCCCCTTAGCTGCTGGGAATTTGTTCCAAGACACCTGAGTGGATACCTGAAACCACAGATTGTACTGAACCCTATATATGCTATGTTTTTTCCTATACATACATACATACCTTTTCACTTAAAGGAAGCTTTAAATTGGGCCGGCCGAGTGGTGCAATGGTTAAGAACTGGCTTGGGATGCCAGAGGGCCCCGGTTCGGATCCCACATATGAAGGCCAGTGACACTGCCCTCCATAGTTAAGATGCTGAACAACAGCTCAACCTGGAGCTGGGCTGCCGTGAGTCGCAGGCGACGGCATAGGCTGCAGCCCCTGCTGCAGTGGGTTGCCATGGGCTACCGTGTGTAGCCAGCAGCCGCAGTGAGCGGCCATGCAGAAGCC
>NW_017731988.1:557648-566276 GCF_001890085.2 Hipposideros armiger
TGAAACGACGTCCTCCACAACTAGACTGAAGAACAAAACGACAGCAACTTGTCTGTTCCCCTTCCCCCAATTCCCCAGCACTGTTCCCATCCCCCCAATAAAAAAAAAAAAAAGGAAGCACTAAATGGCTTCTCTTTGGCATATCTGAATCACCAGCATTGCTAATCTTGCACTTTGGGGCCATTATTACGTTAAATAAGAATTACTTGAACACAAGCACTGTGATACCATGACGGTAGATCTGATAACCTAGATGGCTACCAAGTGACTCACGGGTGGAACGTACAGAGCAGGGAGGTGCTGAGCAAAGGGATGATTCACGTCCCAGCAGGATGGAGAGGGACACACAAGATTCCATCGTGATACTAAGAACAGCATGCAATTTAAAACTTACCAATTGTTTGTTTCTAGAATGCTTCATTTAATTTTTTGGGCCTAGGTTGACCAAGGGTAGCTGAAACTACAAGAAGTGAAACTGCTGATAAGGGGGGACAGCTGTACTACTGAAAGAATATATTAATGTATGTAATAAAACAACCACAAGTTGAACTAAAAATGTAAAAACTCTAATTTTTCATCCTGTATCCCAGTGGATAAATTGGCACCCTCCACAGGGTACACACACTCCATTTAAGCAGGAATGATCTGCAGTTCAGGATAAAATGCAAACAAGCCAATCCCCTGCAGTGGTAAAGCTCCTTTGGGCCCCCCAAGAAACATTTTTAAACTAGTTTTTACTGGCTTTGTATTAGTTTCTTAATGCCTACATGTAATCCTTTTTACTTTGTGCCTTAACTACCTTAATCCTTGATTTTTCTTCGTCTTTCTTAACGTCTGTCATATTTCTTTTGCTCACTCTTCTTGTTGACAGTTTTGTTTTCTCTCAGGAAATCTATTTCACATCACATTTTAACATTTAAAACATATGCACTTACACTGACTTTACAAAATATCGTTCCAAGCAATACTGACAGGATACACATGCAAGCAAGGAAAGAATGATTTCTTTTAGAGTCCACTTGGATTCTGCCCAAGATGGAAAGGACCTGGAAGCCATTCAAAGACTGGATAGATTGCCAATCGGGTGAAAAATTGGGAAGTAAGTTGGGATTTCCCACATGTAAAAGTATATAAAAGAGACACAAATAGAAATAAAATCTGTATGCTTTTCACTAGAAAAATAACTCTTTACCTAGTATGTAATAAGAACTAACATTGTAGCCATTTGGCCATCATATCCTAGGGTCAATGTCAAAATCTTTGGGTCAAATTTGAGGCATTTAAAGATAGGTCCAGCTTTCTTCCATAAGACAACCATTGTTACTAGCTTCTTTTGCATCTTTTCAAATATATGAGGTCTGACAAGTTCACGAACTTGTTGCAACTATGTTGCTTCTAGCCTTTTCTGATATCAGAGGGATTATTCATTATAAATTTGTACCAACTGGACAAACAGGTGACCATTTACTATTTGGAAGTGCTGAAAAGGCTGAGTGAAAAAGTTAGACGAAAACGACCTGAACTTTTCGCCAACAATTCATGGCTCTTGCATCACGACAATGTACCAGTTCACAGGGCACTGTCTGTGAGGGAATTTTTAGCCAGTAAATAAATAACTGTATTGGAACAACCTCCTTACTCACCTGATCAGGCCCCCAATGACTTCTTTCTTTACCTGAAGACAAAGAAAATATTGAAAGAAAAACATTTTGATGACATCAGGACATCAAGGGTAATATGACGACAGCCTGATGGCCATTCCAGAAAAAGAGTTCCAAAATTGCTTTGAAGGGTGGACTAGGCACTGGTGTTGGTGCATAGCTTCCTGAGGGGAGTACTTCGAAGGTGACCATAGTGATATTCAGCAATGAGGTATGTAGCACTTTTTCTAGGAAGAGTTCCTGAACTTAATTGTCTGACCTCGAATCATATATAACACCAATAATAACATACTAATAGACTGTTTTGCATCTTTCTTTTTCTCATTTAACATTATATCTTGGCAAAGTTTCTGTTCAGTATAGGGACACTTATTCTCTTTTAATAGTCTCGTGAAAAGCTGCCACTTTATTTTCTTTTTTAAATTAGAGATATAATTGACAGAGAACATTATATTAGTTTCAGGTGTACAACATAATGATTCAATATTTATATATTGTGAAATGATCACAATAAGTTAACATTTATCAGTATAGTTATAAAAATGTTTTTTTCTTGTGATAACATTTAAGATCTTTTCTCTTAGCAACATTCAAACATGTAATATAGTATTATTAACTATAGTTGTTATGCTATATTATATACCCATGACTTATTTATTTTATAACTGAAAGTTTGTGCCTTTAACTCCCTTCACTCATTTTGCCTACCTCCTGTGTCTTGCAACCACCAATTTGTTCTCTGTATGCATGGTCTTTGTTTTGTGTGTGTGTGTGTGTGCGTGTGTGTCCTTACAATGCTGGGTATAGTGCTTTATAGGTGGTTAGAACTCACATATTCACTTGTTGATCTGATTAACTATTGTAAAATAAAATAATGCAACAAATGTGATAGAAATGGGAAATATATAATCTTCAAGACTAAAGCATTATGAATATTCTCAATAATAAATTCAAAATCAGCTCATGTCAGACAAATGAGTTTCTGGCTTTATTGCTTCCTTGTCCTGGCCTGCAGAGAGAGATAACTCAGAGGTAAGCTATCCAACCAAACTCCACCCGAAGCCTATAAACATACATCATACTAGCTGCAGTGGCTTTGGCTTCAGAAAACTTTTGCCTTAACAAAGAAGGGTAATGTTCTGTTTTATAAACCAAAAAGCAAGAATAAATCATTTTCACAGGATCTGTTTGTTCGGATGAGGAACAAAGCTTGCTTTGTTCTTCCAGGTGCACTTCTTTGGATAAAAAGATATTCCTGTTAATGCCTCCATTGAAGTCAAACTCCTGAGCAGAGGATGTTGTTCAGCATTATCTCCAGTTGAAAGCATTTAGGCTGTAAATGAAATCCTATTGGCAGGAAAGATGGCCTCAAGATGCCCAGAGCTCTGAACTAATAACATACAAAGACTTAAGGAGTAGACAGAGGATGCAACTATTGGGCAAGAAGGTTGGTGCTATGCCATTTGGGTTTGCATTTCTATATTGTAACTTGTGCTGTTTGTAGCTTTACCCCAAATGGTGCAGATTATTATCAATGTCATTTTCTTTATGGTTACACAAGCTCTGTTAGAAACGCAAAGCTCTGAAGATGACCAAGCCTTTGACTGTAAAGGATACACACAGAACCTCGCCTTGCTCTGAGAGCTAAACACACTGACTTGGCCATATTCACCTACATCTAATAGCAACTTAAAGTGAGAGCAGGGGACAGAAAGGCACTCCTGCCCAACTTTACTGCTCCGTGGACACCCTCTATTTTTAAAGATTCTGGGATGTTGATCCCAATCCTAACAGGTCTAAACTTTGTGCTACTCTGGTATTTTCATAGTTGTTTTAAGCCTTGAATCAGCCTGGCTCTTGCACTCCACAATACTTAGATTAGGCCACTGTGTGCTGACCTCTCATCCATGGTCTTTAATTCTTAATTTTGACCTGCTTTACCTGGGTTTTGAATTTTGCAGGGGACCTCAAGTGAGGGGTAGCTTGACACGTGGCTTTTAAACCTTTGCTTTGCTGTTAGAAGTCATGGTAACCATGTGCTTCCTTTCTGTGAGAGCTGGTCCATGGAGGACCCCTGTAGCCTGCGTCCTGCTTTAGCCGCTTTACTGGCCTCCTAGGGTTTGAATTAGAGTCCCTCTGAAGTTGAGGAGCCATATAGTGCAGTTAAGATCAAGGCTTTGGAGTAAGACAAACATGGTCTTGAATCTCAGCTCAATTTCTTTCTGGCTATGACTTTGAGCAAGTTGCTTAGCCATTTTGAGTTTCAGCTTTCTCATCTGTAATATGGTGACAGTGGTGTCTACTTCACCAGGTTTTACTGACAGGATTGGAAGCAATAATGTGCATACCATTTTTGGAAAAGGCTGATGCTTTGTAAGTACTTTATTATTACAGCTCCATCCTGCAGTCGCCTTAGACCAGAGTCTGCTTTTTCCCTCCAATCAGTGAGGACTGTGGAGGTCTTGATGACTTGTGTGCCCTTAAAGAGATGAAGGGGCGCATTCCTTTTTCTTCTCTGCAATGTGATGAGTATGTGGACTCTTCCTCTTCATGCTCCTGAGTAAAAAGACGGAAGTGTTCTTAAGGCCCCTGTTGGAGCATAGCCCAGTCAATCTGCTCATAAGACAAGTGGGAGGTCCCAGCCCGAGTGCTCTTTGTAGCATTAGAAATAGTCTTTAACGAGGGTCCTACTGGCTGTAAAATACAGGCTTTCAGCATAGAGTTCACATACCCACATTCCTTATAATTATCTTTGTATTTCATAATAGCATAAGAGGCAAGCAGGTTAGAAATTACTCTTTCCTCATGAATATCCTTACGTTAAGAAGGCCAATAAACATTAGTTAATGTACAAATACAGACCAAGAAAACCAGAGATAAGGGAATCAGGCTGCTTATTACAATAGGTCATAAGGAAAAGTAACAGGTGCACCTGCAAACACAAAGCACTTAAAAGGGAAATTTTCTTTAAAAAATTAAAAAAAAAATTTTTTTTTAAATTTTTTATTGGGGAACAGCCATGGTCATTGGTTACACATTGCTTTCATGCTACAATTGTTGTGTGAGAGTGGGCCCTTCTCAGTGCAAAGTCCAGGTCCTTGGCAACTTGAGCAAAGAATCGAATGAGATGCCGGAGTAAAGTACTGAAAAAGTTGTTTATTCGAAGAGATAGTACGTTTCAAAGAGTTTGGAGCGGGCCACACACAAAGGCGAGGCTCAAAAGGCTCAGAAAAGGGAGGAAGCGGTCAAGAAGCGAAGAAGCGGTTAAAAAGGGGGAAGGCGTCCAGAAGGTGGACTTTCCAGGACTTGGAGTTTTTATCCCCTTTCTCTATAATGGGCTGTTCCCCTATGGGCATGGGACCACTTGATTGGCACCTGTAATTGACAAGAGGTACTGCACAGGTGTGAGTGACTGGTCTGATCTAGTTGGGTATTTTGTACCCATTAGTTTCAGGGGTAGATAGTTACAATGAAAAGAAGTTTTGGGTGGAGAGGGTTAGGTCACCCGGGCGGTTGCATTCGGTGGGACATGCAGGAATGCAGAGACCTAATGCCTGCCTCTAACTGCCTACCTAGCCTTCCCCTTGAGAGACATGATCCCCATTAAATCTCTATGGGAAGCTGAGGGACAGGAGGTCTCTTCTTCTGTATCTACTTCCTGCTGGGCAGGGGTGTAGAGCTGACCCTGCCTATTGGGGGATTCACGGAACTCTCACCCTAGCTGATCTTAGATGAGAGGAAGGGGTCTCAAACTCTGCCTGGAAGACAGTGTTGGCTTCTTTGCTTGTGACTGGCGATCTTGTTGGGGTGTCATCTGTATCCCCAAGGTCTCTGAATGAGGAAAAATAGATTTTAATTAATAAATATGTTAGCTCTCATGAAGCCTGTGGCCATTCAGCCTGTTGCTCATGTGGCATCAATTGTCTGGGCCCAGAATGGGTTTGGCATTTAGCTTACTGACCTGGGGGATATTAGGAAGTCACAGGCTTTTAAGTAGTTATCTGAAGCAGGGGTAGGAGATGTCTATTGTTTAGGATTAAGAAACTGATTTACAAAGCAATCAAGAAGCAGGGGCATAGGAGATTTCTATGATTCAGGCTAGAAGCAATCTTTAGTCTAGGATTCACAAACTGATTAGAAAAGTAATCAAAGCCAAGAGCTAAGAAACTAAGCAACTAGGGAGGAGACTTAACATTTCTATACTTAACATTTCTATAGGAAAGAACACTTAAAATTTTCTCAGTATTTGTGGGGGTGATGGGGAGCTACTCAGTTGGCCGGTAACACAATGGCATAGTTGACTGTTTCAGGGAGGGCGCAGTTCACCACGGCCCATGCGGGGATCTTGAACTGGCAACCTTGGTGCTATCAGCACCATGCTCTAACCAACTGAGCTAACTGGTCACCCCAAGAGGGGAATTTTCTTGTTCTGCATTCAAGAGGGATTCAAAATTTTTTGTTACTGTTCTTTTGCAAAAATCTTTTAAGCCTGAAGACTATTACAAAGTTTGCCTTCCACCACTCCCTACCAAGTTAAACGATTCTAATTTAAAAAAATGTTTTAGATATTTTGTTTTTCAATTTTTTGATTCCACTTTAATTCTCCTTAAAAATCTTATTTTTAACTGCAATAATCTACAAGTGATCACAGTTTTCTACTGGGATTTAAACCATGGCTGAGTAGAGCCGCAATTATTTTGTCTGCTGTTTTATTACTTGGAAGACTAGAAACAAATATTTCTGCTATACTGAAAACAACCTTAAATCTAGGAATTCCCCTATCCAAAAGAAAGTGCTATCTGCTTTGAGAGTTGCTAGAGGGCTATAACTAGTTCTTGTGTATATGTCTGTGGGGATTGGAGTTTAGGGATAGAGGGAAATGTCAATCAATGTCAAACCCAAAAAGCTGCTCATAACCAATGACAGTCAGCTCTTTTTTTTCTTATACATCTAAGATGGTACCAAGAGAAGAAATAGAGGAAAGTGGGAGGTAACAAAATCACAGGCTATTTTAGAATTGGAAGAAACTTGCTGATCTTCTGGACTAAATGTTTTACTCAAAAGGCACTGATCCAAGGCCATGATGCTAAAAGTTGGCAGGTACAACAGCTCTATGACACAGGTATAATTTTTATACCAATTTTATGGATGATGCAATTGAGGTAACAAAGTGGTGGAGCTAGAGCTTTGGACCTAGATTTGGTTGGCTTCAGGGTCTAGGTTTTAGCCTCTGTGCTATCTCATAGACATTCCTCTATGAGGTTTTTCTCTTTCATTAGTTAGGTTGTACTAGTTCATAATGAGTGACTGTATTTACTCCACCATGATTTGCTCATACTCCTGAAAGGCTTTAGTTTCAGGAAGAGACATTCCCTTATGTTTAAGAGACTTGAATTAATACGTGTGCTTTTCCCTTCAGGAGAATTTTACAATCTGCAGTGCATCCCAGGAAATAGAAATGGCAGAGGAAAAAGGATCCGAGAGTCAGGGAAGGGCATAGGAAGGCTAAGCTGAGGGTCCTATAAAATAATGAAGGTAAGGTGTGGGGAACATGACCAAAGGATACTGCTAGTAAATTAAGATACTGAGAATACTACTACTCATACCTTAAAACTGGAAAACAGTGTTGGTAAAGGAGGTAAGTTGAATTGAAGGGCTGAGTCAAAAGGATGCTGCTGTGAAATAAAAAAGACTTGTGGTTTTTCCCAAGGCTTGGCTTGCAGTTTTAAACATTTCATGTGTTTTTACATGATAAGTAGACAGGAAGAGAAAGCAAAGTAGGAGGTCCTACATCAAACATACTGCAGAGGACATGTTTATTTCAGAATGTGTTAAATCTTCACCACTTGACCTATTCAATAATTGAAACTTATTGAGCACCTACTCTGTGCCAATTCTTGCACCGAGATGCTACCTATCCATAGGTGACCAAAACACCAACCTTGACCTCAATCAACTTACTGCCCAGCAGGAGAGACACACAATTAAGCAAACATTGCAATACAATGGGCAAGTAAATAACAGGACCACAGAACTTGAATACAACAATTTGAACAAGTAACAACAGCTTGGACTATCTGGGATAATTATCATCACAAAAGTTTCCCTTGAGTTGCATCCTGAAGCATGAAAGGAAGTTTGCCAGGTGAAGAAACAGGGGAGACAGATATTTCAGGTGAAGGGGACTGCATAAGCAAAGACATGGAATTATGAAGAAAGGATATGCATGGAAGGTCTGGAAAACTGTGAGAAGTTAATGAGAGGACTGAGGGTGGTGGCTATTATAGTAGCTAGTTATAATAAAATTATTAATAATCTTTATAACAAGTTAGTTCCATTTATGCTAATGCCACACTGGTATGCAGGTTGAGAAAGGCTGAGTCTATGAGAGTGAGAGGGAAAGTTTCTATATATGATAGGGGTTATTAATGATAAGATAAAGAGAAGCCTCATATCAGAATGATGGACAATGTCACCAAGCTTATAACATCCAGAGTTTAAAGAAGCCTCTACAACAAAGAGATAGAGCCAAATGGACCATTTAACCCTAAGACGGCAGTGGTAAGTGCTTTCTTGGAGACCAGATAAAACTTGGAGAAACTGGAAGTAAACATCGTAGAATAAACAGAAGACTCTATGGTATCCTTTAGGATTTTCTTTTCAAAAAACATGTGTTGAAAAGGGTATGGCATTTGGAGTTTGAAAGTCTGGGGATTTGAATTCGGACTCTGGCATTTATTAGCTACGTGGCTGTGGACAACGTAACTTCCAGAAGCCTCAACTACTTCCTGGGGAAAATGGAGATATGAGAGGTGCCTTGCAGAAATGATACAGTGAGGGCTGGCCAAGTGGCGCATTGGTAAAGTGCTGGTTTGGGACACCAGAGGGCCCTGGTTCGGATCCCACATATGAGGGCCAGTGACACTGCCCTCTACAGCTAAGATGCTGAACAACAGCTCAACCTGGA
>NW_017731988.1:566511-569840 GCF_001890085.2 Hipposideros armiger
TTCCCCCAATTCCCCAATAAAAATCTTAAAAAAAAAAAGAAATGATACAGTGAAAGGTCCAGCATCATGCTTGGCACCCACTGTGAACCACCATCATGACAGTTATTGCTGCTGTGATCCCAGGGGTATTACTTTGAATATATAACTAAAGTTGTTTTCTTTTTCAAAACAACTCTAAACTCAAATATGCTATGTTTGCCATGAACCATCTGTGTGGGAGGGTTGTGTTTGGTGGGTGTATGTCTATGGATAAATGAGCAACTGTGAATGGACTTGGGATAAATATATCTGTTGAAAATCTGATTTCAGTGTTGATTAATGCTTTGATCTAAGTCCTGTACAAGTATTTGTTTGTATTTCACTCTTGTGGGTGGTGTTTGTGTCACCTGAAGCTAGCCCTGTCAGTCCAAATACTTCTTTCAGAGTACATTTGAAAGTAGGCTTTCCCTCTTTTAATTTTTGTAGCATTCTAGGTCAAATGGAAAGAAATGGCTGTAGATTTCTTGAGCTGGCCCATATGTGTGCACTGTGCTTCTCCAGCTATAGTGCCAGGTTTTTCGGGTAGAAACTAAGAAGAATGCTGAGCCCATTTTAAAGGTTTAAGACAGAACTTTTCATTAAAATAGTTTTAGAACAAAGAAAAGGAAATCCTATTTTATACATGGCCTGACAATTAAGTTTGTGAACTTGTTGCAACAATGTTGCTAATCTTTTTTGAATACTCAGAGGGATTATTCATTATGAATTTGTACCAACTGGACAAACAGGTAACCAAGTTACTATTTGGAAGTGCTGTAAAGGCTGCCTGAGAAAGTTAGACGACCTGAACTTTTCGCCAATAATTCATGGCTCTTGCATCACGACAATGCACCGGCTCACATGGCACTGTCTGTGAGGGAGTTTTTAGCCAGTAAACAAATAAGTGTATTGGAACAGCCTCCCTACTCACCTGATCTGGCCCCCAGTGACTTCTTTCTTTACCCGAAGATAAAGGAAATATTGAAAGGAAGACATTTTGATGATATTCAGGACATCAAGGGTAATACGACGATAGCTCTGATGGCCATTCCAGACAAAGAGTTCCAAAATTGCTTTGAAGGGTGGACTAGGAGCTAGTGTCAGTGCATAGTTTCCCCAGGGTAGTCCTTCGAAGGTGACTGTAGTGATATTCAGCAATGAGGTACGTAGCACTTTTTCTAGGATGAGTGCACGAACTTAACTGTCCGACCTCGTACAGTGGGTGAATAATAACTATATGAAGCTTTCTGCCAGTCAGTGTTATATAGATAGAGACTGCTAATTTTCAGTGAAGCCACAAACCCTGTAAAACAGAAGCTCCGTAAGGGCAGGGTCATCTTTATCTTGTTCATCATATCACTAGTGCTGAGCACTGTACCTGACACACAGCAGGTGCCAAGGAAGTCTGTTGAATGAGTGAAGGAAGGTAGGAGGGAAAGGTATTGAAAGGGCATAGGTATGCTCCAAGATCGCAGAGCCTTAACTAATTCCAAGGGAAAGTTGATAAGTATTCTGGGGAGACACTGACTTCTTTATGTTGACACTGAGGTAACAACTGTCACAGTATCCCACTAAATATTCCATTGTACCAGAGAAAATTTCACTGGCTGAATATCTGAGCTGGTGAAGTTTTTAGAAATTCCAGGTGGGTGAGTTTTTAAAGTTCCCATCTGAATGGACATAGTTATACAAAAAGATTGAAGGAAGGAATCAAAATGATGGTGAGGTTTTTATATTCCTCCTTTAACACGAAACCCAGGAGCCTTCAGATCATTTCTGTACTCTTTTCCTTTTTCAGCCAAAATAGATTCTTTCTGCCTCTCTCAAAATTTCCCATTTGTTGCATAACTTAGGAGGCCTCCTCACAGCTTGCTTGTTGTTAAGCAGAACTGGCCAAAGGCTGATGTTTTCTATTTAAGGCAGAGCTTGGAAGTTACCAACTGATTCTCAAACAAGACTGAAAGGCAAATGCTGGTATCATGTTTTGTCCCTTTGACTTTTTAAATCCTTACCTCTAAATATTATAGCAGCACTTAAACAGCAGCCTGGTGATAACAGACATGGGATTATTTGTGGTGGTAATATTTCTTTAGAAGGCAAAATTTAGGCTTTTATATTTTGCTTTCATTACATTTAAAAAAGAATGTCTCATATTCACATAAAGAAATAAAACTGAAAATTCCATGTTATAGCACCTTTGTTACTCTAAGAGATCTTTGATGAAAAACACCTCCACAAGTGGAAGAGGTCTGGCCAGTATGCAATTTTGATAATGCCATTTTATAGAGTGTAATCTGTTTTCAGTGATATATAACTGGCATTTTTTTCTCAACCTCAAATGTAATATTTTGCATAATGGTTTAGAGCATGTTTATGTCATCACATTTAAATCCTATGAGGGGCACAAGGAACAGACCTTTATTTATTTATTTTTTTTTTAAAAGATTTTATTGGGGAATTGGGGGAGGGAACAGCATTGGGGAATTGGGGAAGGGGAACAAACAAGTTGCTGTCCTTTTTTTTTTCAGTCTAGTTGTAGAGGATGTTGCTTCACTGGCCCAAGTTGGTATTATCATTGCACTCTTCCCGGGCGAGGCAGATCGGCTGCTGGCTTCTGGACGGCCGCTCACAGCAGCTCTTGGCAGCCCACGCCAGCTGCTGGCCGCTCATGGTAGCTTATGGCAGCCCACTGCAGCAGGGGCTGCAGCCTACGCCGTCACTGGTGACTCATGGCAGCCCAGCTCTAGGTTGAGCTGTTGTTCACCATCTTAGGTCTAGAGGGCGCAGTGTCACTGGCCCTCATGTGGGATCTGAACCAGGGCCCTGCTGCTCAGAGCTGGTGTCCCAAGCCAGCTCTTAACCAATGCGTTACTGGACCGGCCCCTCTTCACTTTTTAATCATAGCAGCTGGTCTTTAATTTTAAAATTAGTTTCAAACTTTTAAATCATGACATACACCATACTAGAGAACTCATAATATAACAAATATACCATTTCCAAAACCTTGGAAGCCTCCACATGAATCTCCCTTAATTGTATCCTTCTTTCCAGAGGTAACTGCTGACCTGTTTGGTGGTAATCATTTACTGACTATTCTTTATAGCTTTTTAAAAAAATAAGGACACCAGTCAGATTAGGCTAGGGGATACAATTCAGCTTCGAATAAGATTTTTTTCCCTTACAGGGCTGGCTGAGTGGCGCATTGGTTAAGAGCTGGCTTGGGACATCAGAGGGCCCCGGTTCAGATCCCACATATGAGGGCCAGTGACACTGCCCTCTACAGCTAAGATGCTGAACAACAGCTCAACCTG
>NW_017731988.1:570710-621677 GCF_001890085.2 Hipposideros armiger
AGGGCAGTGTCACTGGCCCTCATATGTGGGATCCGAACCGGGGCCCTCTGGCGTCCCAAGCCAGTTCTTAACCATCGCGCCACTCGGCCGGCCCTTTATAGTTTGTTAAAGGAACATAACTATCTATTCCCAATCAATGTATTTTTAGTTTTGTTTTTGAACTGTATGTAAATGGATCACCTCACTTTAAATATTATCTTCACATAGTCTTTTTCTGCTTAACAAGATCTAATTTTACTTTCATTGATGTTTGTGGCCGTAGCTCATTCTTTTTCTTTACTATTATTCCATCGTTGAGGGTTTATGATGAAATGCCACTGATTTGTTTTATATGGCCTTCTGTAGTTGGTTGGACTTTTGATGTTGACTTGCTATGAGAGTTTGTATTTTGTATTTTAAAAGAGGTTTTATATTTAACCAGAGCCTCAATCTCTAATTGTTGAATTCCAGGCACTGTGACAAGCCAGATATAAATATCTTATTCGAGTAGGAATTTTTTTCTTTGTTGAGAACTGACTCTGGGTGGTGAACACACAATGTGATATATAGATGATGTATTACAGAATTGTACACCTGAAGCCTATGTAACTTTGCTAACAGTTGTCACCCCAATAAACTTTAATTAAAAATAAATAAATAGAAATATCAAGAAGGAAAAAAAAATGCCTTTTGTATACCACTTAATCAGACTCCACTGACCCACAAAGGATGGTTGGTTTCTGTGAAAGCATAATTAACATTTTACAAATAAACATTTTATAATTGTTAGATAAACTGTGACTCTATAGTTGAAAGACTAAATAAGAAATGCCATCTTTAAAAACATGAGGTCAAAAGGCTAAGCAAGAATCAATAACTGTGATATATAGAAACAAATTCTGTGCATGGACACCTCATGAATAACTCAGACCATCATTTCTGAGATTTATTTCTGTGATTATCAACATGGGGTCTCAGCCCAGAACACATCTTTCAAAATAATGAATCTTGGGCAGTGAGTCAAGAAATGTTGAACTTCAGCCCACAACTCTAAGGAATTGGTTAACTGCTTGGGTTTTTGTATTGTACTAATGGTGTGAATAGTCTTTCAAAAAAGATTAATTTGTCAAGGATTGCTGGAAATGGTCTTTCTCTAATGGTTTTCCTGATGCAGAAGAAGTTCCTACAAGAAACTCCGACCTTCAGTATAATTTTCAGTAGCTAAACAGAACAAATCAATGGCTTTAACTATCTGCTCACCAAAATTTAACTAAAGCTCTTGAAAGCAAAAGCCCCAGTAAAGGCTTGTTCAAAAATGATTTCAAAACATCTAAAAGTGCTAAGTATTCTTGATCCAGGAAAATTTCTTTGAAATAGGATATAAATTCAAGACCTGGAAGTGTCTTTCATTTTCCATAAGCTCAAATCTATTAAACTCTCTGGGACAATATTTTCCCCATGAAGAAAAAAGGAAAAGATTTTTTTTTTCTTTTTCTTTTGAAAGGATTACTGTTTTCTGATTTTTAATGATTCTGGATGTTTTGTATCAGGGCCCAAAGTCCGCAATGCCCATATAATGCTTTTTTAAAAAAATGATGGCTGGGGAGCTGGGGGAAAAAGGTGAAGACATTAAGAAGTACAAATTGGTAGTTACACAATAGTCATGGGAATGTAAACCATGGGGAATATAGTCAATAATGTTGCAACCACTACCTGTATTACCAGGTGGGGACTAGGCTAGTCGGGGGGATCACTGCATAAATTATATAAATGTCTAACCACTATGCTGTTCACCTGAAACTTTGACTGTCAACTGTAACTGAAACAAATAATTTTAAAAAATGATAGCTGAAAAGAAATAAAACAAAAATTTAAAAAATGATGGCTGATGAGCTAGGTAATAAAGCAAAGCATCAAAACAATAACTACTATGTACATAGGCGCTTGCAGAATTCAGTGAACTCTAATCAGGCAGCAAAGAGATTAGTTGCAATTTTGCTTGGCATGTGTGATTGTCTGTGTATGTGTATGAGTAAGAAATTCACCCCACATAAGTAATAAAATGTTGCTAGAGATTGGGTAAGATGACTAGGTATCAAGAAAAAGCATGTGCTTCAAAAGTTCTATTGGGTTGTCGGAAAAGTCATGATGCATTTTTGCAACAAAAAACACAGAAAAAATACATTATGACTTTTCCTACAACTCAATATTACTCTAAGAATAACCTGCGAGAAAGGGCATAGAGAGGTCAACTGTGGTTTGGGTAGCTTGGGTAGAATCAAATGGAGCCAGCACCCACACCTGGTGCCCAGGTCTGGAATCTGCCTGTAACAAGATCTGAGACAGCGTTTGGTGCTGGATTTCATACCAAATGGACTCGGTCATCTTGAGATGGTAAATCTGCTTTCCTTCTGCATAAATGACTTTGGAACCCTGCAAAGACTGAGAAACTACCATAGAAATGATGACATAAATCAAAACAATAATTTTAATACTTCGATGTACATCTAGAAGTAAGTTTTAAAAATCATCATTATAGTCTGCCTATATTTGTTTTTTAACACATGTAAGAGAATTTGACCTTTTGTGCTTGTGATTTTAATTTGAAATGTTTCATTAATACTAGTCTTGTGATTTTTATGAAAAAGGTATTTGACTTAGTTTGTAAACAGTATTGGAATGTTTAAAGGAATCCGGTGTTTTAAAACTCGGCTCAGGTTTCTCAGCACCATTTAACTGCTTAGGAAAGTTTAGTTTGTTAAATATCTGGATCTACCCTGTCGGGTGTATGAAGGTCTTGCGATACACTGACATTTTGTGATTACAATTTAACATGCTTAACTGAATATAATTAATTAAGGTGTTCATTATTTGGAGCAAATTATTCTGTTAAACTTATTAGTTCTTAGAATGTTAATCAAAGATCAAGTTTTATAGAACTACTAGATTTATATAGAAATGACCAGATATTTCAGTTGTGCTTGATGTTTAAGAAACACATACAAATCATACGATATACTGAACATCCCTAACATTAAAAAGTTAACAAATAAAATTAGGCTCTTCTGGAAAGCTATTTTCCCTAATTCCTAGAAAATAAAAATGTTTGGATTACTATATTGGGTTTCAGTGCAGAAAACAGAATTCACTCTAGATATCTGAGCAGAAAGGACTTATTACAGGAATTTGGGTGCTTACATACTTGTGGAAGAGTTGGTGGGGCAGAAGTCAGTGGCCAACTGCTGTTGCTGCTGCTATCACATCTAGCACTGTCACAACTGCCAACACTCACAAGGCTGGTTGGTGACTGGACACTGGTACAATTACATCTGTTGGGACTCACTTTCAATAACAACAGCAGCTGGAAAACAGCCTCCACATTCCTACCCAACTACATCATACTGACAGACCCTAAGATTCATCCGAGCTCCAACTGCAAGAGCATAAAAAATGTAGTCCTATTTTTTGGTCCCAATGATACAACAGGAGGGAATTCGGAAGAGGCGGGACTGGGTGCTGAGTGCCCAAAGACAAGATTCACGAAACAAAAGTTCTATAAATCCTTACAGGGCTATTTATTATGACTTGATAATATTTCTTAAACACAACAATAGGCAAATCAGAATGTGGATGCCTTTTGTCAAACAGAGCCCTGCAGATACAGTGTATTAGGCAACTACAGATAGTTTTCCAGTAGGCCTTTTAAAAATGTTGGTGACCTAAGTTAGGGATCTATTTAATGGCTCTTTTCACTGTGCAGAAACTATTTCCCCTTGACATTTGTCAGCAAATACATTGTAGAAAACAGGCTTTGCTGGTGACATAGTTTTAGGGGTTGTATTTCAGGTACTACACTTTCCCCCTAGGCAATATGCCCCAGAGCATGCTTCCTAAAGGAAATCTGACACCGTTAGGTCAAACCTGTGCCTTCCAGTTCCCTGTTGGAGTTGTACTTATTTTTCTATTGAGTAAATTTCACAACATGGCGCAAGACTGCTTTGTAAAGAGCTTTATCAATAGGATAAAGGGATCTGAAGTCCAAAATTAATCCACTGAATTCTCTTCTCTTTCTTTGTATTCTTGCTAGCAGTTTACTCTTGTAGTTGGCGTTTTGATCTAGGATAGAGACATTGTATCTTCTGGTTTGGAAATTTCTTCTTTTAATTTGATTTTGCTTTAGATAAATAATGGCATCAAGAAGAGAATTAAGTTTGATTGTGAGTTATAAAAACCAATATAGTAATAGCTTCAACCCAATTAAATTTTATTCCTCTCTCATGAGGGCAACACTGAAAGGTAAGCAGTCCAGAGCTAGTGTGGCCATAACACTGTCCTGCCACACTACAGTGTGGCCTTGATTTTTGTGGTCCAGGTAGGTAGCATCAGCATTCCAGGCAGAATGGATAGAGAGGACAAAAAGAGGGGAAACGGCACATGCCCATTATCTAAGAAAGGTTTTGAGAAGCTGTTGGATTACACTTCACTTACCTCCCACTGGTCAGCATTTAATCATAGGTCTTCACCTAGCTGCAAGTAAGGCTGGGAAATGTAGTTTTTCTTCTGGACACATGTCCTGTTAAAAATTCTACTGTGTTGGAAAGAATTGAGAAAGGGTATAGTTGGGGCAATGTGTAGTCCATGCCACACCCAACTTTCATACATACATAAAACATTTACTGGTTCAGAATACACTGTAAAAAAAAATCAATCTGTTTTCAGAAAGAAACTAATCTTTACTGTATGGCTGACATGACAAATTACCCTTATTTTTTTAAATAGAAAAACCATACTCAGTTTTTCACCTGGGTTAACGAGAACACATTGTCTCCTGCTGTAACCCTAGCAGCAAGAAGGGGAGTTCTTTCACTTGGTGCCCTTGGAAGGTTCCCCTGATTCAAGTTCTTCAGGAGGATGGAGTTTGGTGTAAAAATGGGCAGGACAGGGGACTGTGGGGCTGTGGATTACAGGTCAGAAGAAGAAAGGTGAATGAAACCTGGAGGCATGAAGAGGGGCTAGAAGATTAGCAAGTAAATTTTCCCTCATCTCTATTATCACCACTGTTTTATGGAGTTTGATTTCTGGTATAAAGTGATCCCTGGACACTGTGAAAAGCAGGGGAATAAGACTGGAGGCAGCAGTGGAAGCTTGGGGACCTGTGGGCGGCAGCCAGCTCTACAAGAGGGGGAAAGTAGGCACTACCTTTTATTGAGTGTGTAGGTGCCAGGCATTTTGAAAACATCTTATTTTAGTCCCTCAACAATCCTATGAAGCAATAATGATCAATTCCATTTTATCAGTGAGGTAAAACTGACATTCAGAAATTTAAAATGACTCCCCAGAGCCACACAGTCAGGTAAAGTCAGAATTCAGAAAAACTTCTGGTCAAGATGGTGTAATAAACACTGTGCTCACCTCCTCTCATGACCACATCAAAATTACAACTAAATTATACCACCACCTTTGAGAACCACCTGAAGACTGAAGACTAACTGAACAGAACTATAATACTACTGGGTTGTTGGAAAAGTCATGATGCGTTTTTGCAACGAGAAACAGAGAAAAAATACGTCATGACTTTTCCGACAACCCAACATAACTAAGGATATAAAGAAACCAGGTCTTTCGGTTGGTAGGAGGGGTGGAGACATGGGTCAGGCAGATTCCACACCAAAGGAGTGGCAATTAAGAATCGGGAGGTATATTTCAGTTTCAGAGGTACTCTGCAAGGAGTGAGGGGTCCCAGCCCCACACCCAACTCCCCAGCCCAGGGTGCCAGTGACGGGAAGTCCCTATAATATTTGGATGTGAAAGCCAGCAGAGATTGGATATGAGTGAGATAGAGGGCTGCTGGAGTCCAAGGCACTACTCTTAAGGGGACACATACACACTCACTTGCTCACAGATTTACTTGCTCTAAGCTCCACTGCAGGGGCAGGAGCTGAAGAGCACCAGGGACATATGGGGAAGAACTGAATGAGCTGTGGCCAATGTTGGTTTATACCAAGTGGCACTAGGCATGGCACAAGCAGCAGTTGACCTTGGCCTGTACCAGAGCCCCTCCCAAGAAGCCCCAGAACCAACACACCTGGTGGCCAGCTTCAGACCACACCAGAGCACCACCCAACCACCTCAACAAACGACACACCCAAAGGAAAGATGCAGCAGGCACCAGAGCCCTGCTAAAGCAAAGCCTGCTCTGTAGGGTCAACCCCTGCACAACAGCTTCTCCACTGTGGTCATGCCAGTCCTCACAACCAATCAGCCTGAGGGTCAGTCCCTCCCACTGATATGTAAACAGCAACCAAGGCTCAACTACAACAGGAGAGCACACATAACCCACACAAGGGACACATCTGGAGCTCCCAGCTCAGGTGACCAGGGAGATTGTGCCACTGGGCTCCACAGAACTCCTACTACATAAGGCCACTCTATCATGAATATAGTCAATAATATTGTAATAACTATGTATGGTGTCAGATGGGTACTAAATTTATTGAGATGATCACTTCATAAGGTATATAAATGTCTAATCACGATGTTGTACACCTCAAACTAATATAATATTGTATGTCAACTGTAATTGAAAAAAAAAAAAGTCAGGATCCAAACCCCAGTTCTCTATATTCAGCTAAACTGATGTGTCATTGAGGAAACTAGATTATTCAACCATCTCAGGCTCAGATCAACTTTATTCCAAGATGATTTGATCAACAAAGATATAACCATTATTAGTAGTTAAAGGTAAGGACTGGTAGATGTCAAGGAGTGAATGAAAAAGACACACAGTAGCTTCTAAAATTTTATTCCACCCTGATGTACAGCTGAACATCAGTTTGTCATTTTAATTAGTCTCCTTGAAAACATGATTATTGGTTTAACTGCAGCTCCTTGCTCTCCCATTATTCTTTATCCAGAAACTTTCATGGACTTTGTCCTAAGTGCAATGCAACAGCCGTAGCTGAAAAACTGTTTTTGTTTTTTTTTCTCACCTGCAGCATTTGGAAGAACAAGTACAGGCCAGATGAAGTCAGTTTGCTAAAAAATGTTGAATTCTTTCTTCGAGTGTCCCTACATAAGGCAGGCAATGTTGGTGACTACTCTGCAGTCCTTTTTCCTTGCTCAATAAAACCCTGACTTTGTTTAAGTATAACCATCCATGAGGCTCAGGAGAGGTAGGCCCAGTCATGGGCGAGATGTAATTGGTTTAATAAAGGAATAGTTTCATTTTTTTTTTCACGAGGATTGATTTTCAAATGGACGTGTGATGGAATTCTGGGCAATATGAAGTGAGAGATGTCTGATGGAGGTTTTTGGGAAAATTTCCTCATTGAAAAAAGGAAGAAAGGAAATGTTTATTCTTTTGGCCTTTGGGCATGGCTCTGTGAAGATGAAATGTTTGGAGCTGCTGCAACCATTTTGTCAACATGAAATAATCAACCAGTTGTCAAAAGCTGACATGTTGAAGATGGCAGAGCAGGAAGATGGAAGGAATCTGGGTGCTTGATAACTTCAATGAGCTGCTGAAATAACCACGCCTCAGTCTAAATCTGGTCTTCCTGTTACAAGACCTTTATGTCTTATGTTAAAATAAAAACATTTGATTAAACCATTTTGAGTTAAACTTTTTTTGATTTTCAAATGCAAATAAAGCATCCTAAGTGATATGGAGAAACATTGGGTTGTTGGGAAAGTCATGATGTATTTTTTCTATGTTTTTCATTGCAAAACTGTGTCATGACTTTTCTGACAACCCAATAGAACATGAGGTGAGGAATTGGGTCACTTTAGGTACAAGCCACCAAGAGAAGTGGGAACATGTTACTTAGTATGTTCACACATAATTCTTATAAAAGTTCTTTAGGCAATACCACATAAATAGATTACTTTTATGTTTTTTTTTTATATTAGGAACTTAAAAAATATACAACTAGAGCAATGCGTAAAAGAAACAAATTCCTAAGGAAAAAAGATGTTTGTCAATTTTCTAAATATTAGAATTTTCAGGCACTCTTATTACAAGTAGTCAATTCTTATAACTCCTGGCTAAAAATGAAGGTGTCTTCTTAATAATTCTCTGCTTCTCATTCTAATCATTTCTTATTTTATGAGATACCTATTCCAGAAGATCCTTATGATTTAGAGCTCCTTAACTCTCATCATACAGCTGATGACTTTTCATTTTCCAGGTAAAGCAACGTATACTTTAAACTGTGACAGCGTCCATCATAATGAAGTCAGTTTCACTAGGATCTGAGTGCACTTCCTCATAAAGGTGCCTCTCGCTGGTCCTCCGCTCCAGGAATAAGAGCTCAGTACATGTATGTAAAAATGGAAACCCCTTTTCTAAAACAAAAAAAAACACCTAAAGGATTAGTTGTTACTGGGAAGAACATCCTATTATGGTTTAAAAAAGGTGCAACAGTTTGTACTTGTTTTTTACTGCTTGCCAGATGTATTGTCTGTTAGCACCATACAGGTGAAATTCAGGCTTCTTAGAGATTTAACTTCTTGATGTGAGATTTATAAGGCCGTCTGATCAGCCGGATGTAGGGATGTCTTTCACTGTCTCAACCTGCTTTTCTGGGCTAATGACAACCTTCTGAGTTATCTTCCTGTCTGTAGATTAGTAGCACTCCAGGTGGGAATGAAACAAAAGGTTCAGGAACTAGTCCTCAATCTATTGAAATCACTGATTTTCAGATTTTACTAAAAAACTGTTCGTGACTAGATGAACTGGACTAGACTGTGAACCAGATAAATAACTTTTGTCCTCTTGCCTATGGCTCTGATCCCTGTTGGGTCAAGGTGTTTAACACAGAAGCATAGCTTCTTCATGAGTCATCTAAAAAAAAAAAGGCTTACTGATTTAAACAAAAGGATTGAGACATGCAGCTTACTCTATCCCTCTTGGAGATTTCACAAAGCACATCAACAGTGAAAGAGAAATTATGGGCCAAGAATAATATATCCAGCAAAAATATCCTTTAGATATGAAGGAGGAATAAAGACCTTTCCAGGCATACAGAACCTGAGGAAATTTTCTAACATACGACCTGCATTACAGGAAATACTGAAGGAGGCTATTCTACCCGAAACAAAAAACCAAAAGAATACAAAACCATAAGCAATATTACGAACAGACAGACTTAAGCAGGAAATGGCAACCCCTACACAAAACAGGGCACTAGACACTTAGATATAACATAAAGGATAAAGAAGATAAGAACATTAAGAAAAAGGAAAAAGGGAAGAAAAAGACAACTTGCTACTGCAACTCAGAAATCAACTCACAGCATAAGTAGGGACAACTTGTGACAACAAAAACATAAAAGGGGAGAGAGTAAAGGTCTGAATCTGCAAAGGGGAATGGAGATAAGAAGCATGCTGAAGAAAAAAGATTACTGTATATATGAAGTTTTCTTTTTCATAAACTTAATGGTAACCACTCAAAAAAAGTCCAGAACTGAGATATATACCATAAAAAAAGAACAGAGGGGAAAATCATAGAATAGCACCACACTAAAATAACAGCAACAAAAAGGCAAAGAAATCACGCAGACACCAAGATACCCGAAAACAAAAGACAAAATGAATTCAGGAAATCCTCATACAGAATATCAATAATCACCCTAAATGTAAATGGACTGAACTCACCAATAAAAAGGCATAGAGTTAGCAGATTGGATCAAAAAACAAAATCCAACCACATGCTGTCTCCAACAGACGCATCTCAGCTACAAGGACAAAGACAGAATCAAGGTGAAAGGGTGGAAGTCGATACTTGGAGCGAATGGTATCCAGAGAAAATCGGGTGTAGCCATACTTATATCAGATGAAACAGACTTCAGAGGTCTTAACAGTCAAGACCTTTTCTTCTCTCTCTCTCTCTCTTCCTCCCTTCCTTCCTTCCTTTCTTCCTCCCTCCCTCCCTCCCTTCTCTCTTTTCTTTTTAATTTTTAGAAGAATTTAATTGAGCCAAAATGGCAACATATGCTGGGGAGCAGGATCTCAAATGCTCTAACAGTCAAGATATTTTCCATCTTTGTATAACTCGGCCCTTCTCAAACTTACTTAAGTTATGAGAAGTTCCTTTTCACATAACACTTATAAATACTCCAAAGGGCTTGTGTTCTGAGGAATACATGTTCAGAATCACTTGTCTGGGCCACATTTATTTTTCTCATTTCTGCCTAGCCTTCCAAGGGATGGGTGTGTGTGTGTGTGTGTGTGTGTGTGTGTGTGTGTGTGTGTGTGTGTGTGTAAAACGGAAGGGGAGGGGAAACTGAACCAACTATATTGAAAAGAGAAATTTAAGAGATGGATTTAAAAAGAAAAGCAAAGACCCCCCTAAACCAGGGAACTCCAAAAAAATTAGTTAGCATTTACATACTATCAGGCACTATTTTAAGTACTTTATAATTAAAAAGACATGTAATTCTCAAAACAACCCAGTGAGGTAACTACTGCTATCATTAACATATAAGGCTCAGAGAGAGTAAGAAACTTACCCCAGCTTGTAAGTAGAGAAGTCACCATTTGAGCTCAAGCTGGCTGGTTCTAGAATCAGTCCTCTTAACCACTGCTAGATAGCCATCTTAATTCTCCTGAGAGAGACAGGCCAAAGAGATCCCCACATTTCCCTAGCATGGAGACATGAGTCTGTCACACATGCTTCCACAGAACCCCCAGTAAGGAGCCACCTGACCTAGGTTCATATGGTCCCTCTTCACTAACTAGCTATGTGATTTTGGAATGTGACTTAGCCTCTCTCTGCTTCAAGTTATTTTCATGTGTAAAATGTAAAAAATAAATAAACACACACACACACACACACACACACACACACACACACACACACACACACACACTTACAGGTAACACAGCACCCTTCTCCAGGTTAAATGTTGCTGGATTCTTTAACTATGTCTCCCAAACTATGGCTTTCAGAATGCTTTCCCTTCTGCTCGTATTTTAAACAGCTCTTATGCCAATGTGTGGCATTCTGATATCTCTTTCCTATGAATATATCATAAAAAAGCAAGTTTTCTTTTCCTTATAGTCGTTAAAAGGTAGAAGTTTATTTCAAAGAGATAAAACTGTCAGTACCACTATAAACTAAAATGTTAAACCTAAAGCAGAATTTTATTTTGAAACGTTTCCTTTTAAAAAAAATCTATTTTCCTTCCCACAACAAATACGTTAATACAACAGATATTGAGTCTTAAGATGGGCCAGCGGGAGACAGGGTCATGTTGGGATCTGGCTGAATGAATGATTATATATTTTTCTTCTCTGTCACGTTCATAAGAATGGAGTCTTTTCTGACACAAGAAGATACTTTGTGGAGGACTTGACCACATGTCTGCTAAATTCCCTTCTAATCCTCCAATTCTGTGATGCGAGGCTTCTGCAGTTTTGCTCAAAATACACACATACTGAAGTCCTTCTCATTCCAATACAGGAAGTTCATTATACATGTTATTTACAGCAAATTTCATTTATAACTATAGCATATATAAATTATAAATATAAATATACATATATATTTATATTTCCCTTTTCTTCTAGGGAATTGCTTCTTTACAGGGTGATTACATTGGTTTTAAAGGGTTTTCTACTTGTGCTGCTGCTTTTCCCATTTGATATGTTAATCACCTCTCTATTTTGTGAGATAATTTCTTTAGTTATTTCCACCAGATATAGACAAATGTTTCCAGTTACAGAAGTCCAGGGCAGCAATATCCCATATTCCGGAAGACTTTTAAGAATTCTTGACAAGGCAGGAGACCTTTGGAACTCTTAGCACAAATAATTGGAAAGGCTCAGCTCAGCCCATCAGTTCCTTTGATGACATGGGCATGGTTTGGGGTACATGGGAGAAAAAAAAGAAAGAGCTTTGAGTGTAGACCTGTGATCAAAACTGATATTCAAACATACAAGGATCTCCCCTCAGTGGTTTTCACAGATAGCAAAGTAACAAAGTTTTGTAAACAGAATGACAAAGCAAAACAGAGATCAAACACAGTGTATTTTTTGTGGTCACGGTCCCCCTCCATTTACTAAAATCAAACAATAGCTAGTGCATTTATATGTCTCTCCATTTTTATATGTTTTAGTCACTGGCTGGTCCATCTTTCTTACAGGAAGTGTTTCCTGGTAAAAATTTTAGAACTTTAGGGAAGAAATACAAGCAATTACGAAGTATTAAACTCTTAGTAATTAAAGTTGAAGTTTATATGGCTCAAATTCTCAAATGTATGTCAACCATACTACATATATCAAGATACACAAATAAATCAGATATACACAGATACCAATGCAGGCAACGTAATTTTGGCCTCATTTTGTGTTTAATATTATTGAAGGCTCTACTGATGCCTTAAAAACCACAGAAACTTCTTTAACATACATCATTTATCAGGAGAAATAAATATACTCCAAATGTTTATTGTCAAAACTCTGGAAAAAATTTTCTCTGCAGTATTTTAAAAATTGGTATCTAAAGGATCTCAATTTGATCTATGTTAGTAACTTAAGTCTTCATTAAGCTTTTAAAATTGAAAGAATTTCAAGTTCTAAATATAACAAAGACTTACGTGCACATTCAAATTGAAAATGGGGATTTATTTTCTTTTCTGGCCAAGGAGATGAACATCTTTTTCCTTCTTATAACAAATGTTGTCAGACTTTTTTTTTTTTTTTAGAAAGCAAAATATAACAGAATTGTAATTGAGAAGACTAATTCTATATGAATAGTATTAACCACGGTCCATTTAAAATAACACTTAATATAGATTTGCTTCAATTGATGATGTCAACTTTCAAAAATTAGTATTTATCATAGCACTTCTGAGTGGCATACACATTTTCCCTCTTCATTTTTCTTCTCTAGAGTTTCCTTGACTTAAAATAATGGCTTAGAATGATTACTTGAGATTTAGTGACTCTGTGCTATGCTTTAAATGTTGGGCAAAGTTGGGATGGTTGATAATGTAATTCATTAAAATGATCTGTTTTCAGGGCCCTGGGCTGGCCCAACAGTTGGAGAGGCCTTGGTTCCTTTTGTAGCTAAATGTTGAATCCATTTTTCCACCAGCTCATTGTAGTGGCTGAAAAAGCCCAGGAAATAGATTTCATTGAATGCTACTATTCAGAAGAGATTTGCATTTAATGCTGTTGTTATACATAAAGTATTTCCTTGAGCAAAAAAAATCCCATTTTCGCAGTGTTCAGAGGAAACACTGAATTTCTTAACCATAGTTGCCTTTCTCTGTGGAAAAGATTTTAAATCTGCTATGATAACTACCTTTCAATTTCTTTTTCTTACAGTCATGCATGCTCTGTGATCTAAATTTCTTAAGTTCATTTAAAATCAGAGAAAAAAAATTCAAGAGGCTAAAAAAGCACAAAGTAAAAAACAAACAAATATTTATCATTTCCATTCTGTTTCAACACTGCAGAACAATATACTCATGGCTCAATGGTGAAGCAATGTGCATATGAGTGATAAAACATGGAAACCAGAAAATATAAATGTAAATCAAACTTTTAAAATCCTAGCAATACTACAACAGTAGTATTTCCTTATTTATTCTATTGAGTCCGTTCCCCATGAATTCACATTTTGGTTCCAGGAGGCCATGCACCATAAACTCTGATTACTACTATTTGCAGAGGGTAAAGTCGAGCCTGTTGCCAGTATCTATAGGTGGCAAACTTGTAAAAATCTTCTGGAAGACTGATAACATTATATTCTGATTATTTGTGTTCTGGATTCTGGGGCGTCAGAAATAAAAAAGGATAAAAACAAGGCATGCCTTTTGTTAGGTTTCTTGGACTGGGAAGTAGAAAAATAGGTGTTTTCCTTAGGGACTTTTTTTTTTGTGGCTGAGAATGGTGAGGTTGGCATTTCTGAGAGTACTTTCTCATTTTCCTCAGTCTTTAAGAGAGTGGTAGGCTTTGGCAGTCCGGCTGTTGACAAAATCTGTCTTCTTAAACTGAGCCTTTGGAATAAGCAAAGAAAAACGTGAAAGGTATCAACATTTTTCACACAAAAAGATACAGTTCTTAGTGATTTCTCATCAGGGTTGGTCCAAGGGCCATTATGATCCGGCTCTGTTAGCCATGCCACACGTCTTTTAAACACTCTTACCTTCTTGTAGGCATTATGGAGCTCCGTGTGCGTCCACAGGGAATACAGGAGAACAGAAGCAGCTTTACTCGCTTTGTTGGAAGCATAGCTGAAACGAAGAAAAGGACATTCCGAGTTCAGTGAGAACCTGTAAGGCTTCTGGGTGTGGCCATTGGAAGTCCCCTCAATCTTTAATTGCCGTTGCTCAGGAGCCACTCACAATGACAAGATAATTAAATGGGAATTTAAAGAGGCCAAGGGGCCACTTTTAAAGAAAATTATTTTAAAAAATCTTTTTAGGGGTGACCGGTTAGCTCAGTCCATTACAGCGTGGCACTAGTTCGATCCCCTCATGGGCCACTGTGAGCTGCTCCCTCCTTAAGAGTCAACTATGCCATTGTAGCATATGTAACCAATGACCATGGCCGTTCCCCAATAAAATTAACAATTAAAAAAAAAAAAAGTTAAAAAATAAATTTTTTTTTTTTTAAACCACTGGCATAGGGCTAACAAATAGTTTATGGAGCAAATTCCTGATATTTACAAGGAATATATTTTAGACATGTTACAAACCCTTGAATTTATTTATAGAATACAATTTCCATTTGTATATTTATATTGTCTATTATAGAATAGAAATATATTTGTATGTTTATAGTATATATTTATAGAATGCAAATGCAGGAAAGTATGACTGAAAAAAAAATGTATATATATATACTTCTTAGACTTGGTGAATCTATGAAGGTAGGGGTAATTTTTTCAAGTTAATAAAATAAATTCTTGCTGGAGAATTTGTTAAAATAGTTTCAAAATTTTTTTTTGTATAGAGCAAATGGAGGCTATATCCTGGTTTTAAATCCAAGTTACCACTGAATTTGACATTGTATTTAGTTTTTGATGTTCTGCTTTAAAATGTGTCCTAAATTTCCTGTTTCTGGCTAAGGGGAAAATGTTTTCTTTGATCTCTTTTTCTTCTATCACCTGAACTATACCGCATGGCTGAACTTTTTCTTTCAACAAAGAAACAAACCTTTTATTTTTCCTCACAGGGATTTTTAAACACGCAGCCAAGAACAGAGAATGCAAAGCTGTACCGAGAAGCTCATGCTGGGCTCTTTCTCTTTCATACCAACCTTGCAGGGAGGGTAAGTTAAATCAGCACTTTCCAGATTTTTTTTAGTACCTCAAGGACTTCTCAGAGTAGCTTGCTTATAACCAAAGTACTAATAAGTCTATGAAAGCTATGGGTCTTTAATACTGAAAATTGGAAAAAAATTCTTAAATGGCAAATGAAGGGAAGCAGAATATCCCAACCCAAAATATGACTCTTTGGCATAAAAATTATTTTAGGCTGATTATTTTAAAGAAGCAGCAGACATAGGAAAAGCTCTGAAAACCCAAAAAGCTACCCTTTGGTAAGAGACATTTTCACTTATAAGGGAAATCTCCATTTGTGAGAAGTGTCTCCCCCTCTGTAGCAGAGAGTGAAAGGTGATTCCAAATCTTTAGAAACTCTAATCAAGGGAGAAGATAAGGATGTAAATGTGCATAACAACCATATCCTAGTTTACTGCCTTTTTTCCTGGTAACCTCCCATAACTGGCCACTTCCCCAACCCCAACATCTTTGGTCTTTAGCTGGAGATATTATTTAAGATGGAGGCTTGGGTCATTTTGAGGATCTACTCAGTTTTCCTGGGTCTTTCGAGTGTATTCAGGAGGTATACATGTTATTAAACTAGTTTTTCTCCTGTTAAACTGTCTTTTTATAACAGGGGTGTCTCAGCCACGAAACTAGTGGGGTAGAGGGAAAATTATTTTTCCTCCCTCTCTCAAGGGTGTCATTGTCATAAAGTTTGCTTATAAGTTGTTTTTTTTGACACTGGTGAAACAGGGCCCAGTTGGGAACCCCCACAAAAGAGGTCTTGCAATGTCCCTCGCCTCACCTCTCCCTGCCCTAGAGTTGAAGAGCTTAAAAATTGATTAAACACTTCCCTGCAGTGTGAGTTTGGAATGTCCCAGTTCCTGAGTTTAGATGTCCCCTGTCCCGGTTCCCTGCTTTACATAATTACCCTGAAACTTATGCTTGCTTACTAGTCCTAGTCACAATGTTCCCCTCCCCCCACCCCACTGATTACAATCTTTATGGCCTAGCATTCTTTCCAGGTTACTGTCATCACTGCTCCTGGGTTGATGACCACTTTAGAGAGCCACATCTCCTGAGAGAACGCTCCATGCAGACCCCCGGAACCATCACGTGGCCTCTGGAGGAATGAGCAGATTTTTCCTTAAATATCCCAGGCTGGTCTCAGAATGTTAAGGCAGTTTTTGGATTTGTTAACCTGCTGCCTTCTCAGACCACCGGTGCTCTGATAATAAATGCTTATTCTATGACCCAACTCCTGTGTTGGTCTATTGGCTGAGCGGTGCAGGCTGCAAGCGCCCCGGACTCCTTTGGCCTCTGGTTTCACTGGGAACTCATTTATTTAAAGATAAAATGTTGTAAATGATCATTGGTTCCCAGCCCATCCCATGTGAAAGGACTTCAATCTAAAATGGAACCGAAGGATAAGAAATGGAGAATGTCATGCATGCCCCCTGAAAAGAACGGAACTTCAGAAATGAGAGACAGATTTCCTGTAAACACCTGATGTACAGAAGACCTAAACTTATCTCCTGACCAATGAACATCCTCCAAGAATCCCTCCATATTGACAAGCCAATGAAGCTACTGCTTGGACTCTGGATGGGCCTCTTCCTCTTTGCACTCTTTGCCCATAAATACAGCCCACCCCAAAGCTTCAGCAGGTTCCCCAGCAGCTTCCTACAGCATGTTTCCAAATTGCAATTCCTCTGCTATTCCACAACGAACTCAAATTTTGATCATTTGAACTTGTATCAGTGTATCTATTTAGGCTGACACCCATAAATTACAGGTCAGCTATACAACATTCTAGAAAGGAAGGAGCAGCACACAGAATTGGTAGGAGCGCCTTGTTAACTTTTTTATTTTTTTAGATGGGGTATATGAAGACTGGCTCACAAGTGGACAGCCAGAGCAACAAAGAAGTCACAGAGCAGCACATCCTGTATGTTGCTAAACTATAAGAAGTTTCCAAAAGTGATGGTGTATTCCCACCTGCTTGTTACGTCTGAATGCTCTAATAATTAAAACCCTATGGTCTTATGGAGAAGAGTTTAGAAGGTTAGATAACTACTTGGAATAGTCATTTCTGTTTTGCAGCAATAACTCATTCTTTCCACAAAGGCTGTGCAACTGCTATCTGCCATGCTTTGGGATAGGTGCGTATTAGCTGTTCTTGGAGAACTGACATTCTAACCAGTGCTCCTTTTAGTCATGTGACTCTGAATGTGATCTTCCTTTCCCGTGGGCTTTGCCAGATGGGAGCCTGCAGAGCACAAGGGGTCTATACCAGGTGGGGCTGTGGTAGAGGGCACGTGTGCTCATTTCAGGATACTACAGACTCCTAAGCTCACCTGTGTGCCCAGGCATGTGTCTGTCTACTACAAGTGAAGTCCGTTTGCTTTGTAACTCATCAGAACTGGGGTATAACATTTCTTTTTTGGTTATTTACAAAACTAACTTATATTTAACAAGTCAAACAATTCAGAATTGTACAAAGAGAAAAAGATAATCTTTATGCACCTTTCATATCCCATCACTCTATACATTAATTAACAGTAAATTGGTTACACAAAGTTTTTCATGCTCTTCCTCACCTATTTTTTTTTTTTAAATGGAAAAAATTTAAAGACAGAAACAGGGATGTGGGATGACGTATATGTGTGAAACCTTCTATTCTCAAAAGGGAATAAAAAGAGATGTGATGGAGGAAATTAAGAAAGCAAGAATTTCCTGTTATACTGCCTCACTTCCTGTGTTATCACTGCTTCTTCTAAGCCACCTAGGTTGACAGTGGCTCCACAGATTTAAGTGAGGAAAAGGGCATTCCCTGTCTGTAGGACTCCCAGCCTGTCTCCATTCTGCTGTTCTTAAATCACAGCTATAGTTCTGGGAAACAAATTAATTCATTAGGTCAATAAAATGCTGGAATGCACTACCCAGAGAAGCCATGGAGTTTGACTATCTGAATACTTTAAAAGAGAATGGGTAACTATTTAGAGGATTCAGTTTTTCAAACTTGATTGATCACGAAGGACTGGAGCAGGTGATCTGGCCTAGCTTTACAATCTTGTTTTTGGCCATGTTGCCCATGGTACTCAACGACTGAATATTCACAACTAGATTTACACATGGAGGAGGTGGTGGGGGAAGGGGAGATAGCCGATGCGATGGGCAGAGGCTAAACGACTTACGTATCGCCTGTGCTGATGCTCATAATTTTCTGCAGGCCCCCAGTGTTTAGAAGATCCCGGGCATTCTGGTAACTATTCTGGATTATGTTGTTCAATGTGTAACAGGCAGAGGCTGTAGTTTCAATGAGAAGATCAGTACTTGGAACGGTGTCGGGAATTATGGAAACCAAATCAGGTAGAGTTTCTTTGGCTACAAAATGAAACAAAAAAGAACACCTGATTAAAAAGGTTGTTTCTTAATCTCAAGATCCCAATACATTTTGGGTAAAGAACATTTTAGAAAGGACATGCAAGTATATGGAAAGATGTAACCTCTCTAATACTCAAAATTTAAAAGGAATATTTAAAAGATGATACTCTGCTCAATACATCGGAAATCTTTTCAGAAAACAATTTGACAGAAATATCAAGAATTTTAAAAACATTCATATTTGATTCAGTAATTCTACTTGTGGGAATTCACCCTAAAGACATCACTTTAAAAATGGAAAAAGCTTTAGGCAGAGATCTTTATTATAGTATTACATACAAGTGAAAAATTATAAAACCCCTAAATATCCCAATAATAGAATATAATTAACTAAAATACATCTGCAAAGAATATTATGCATCTTAAAACCTATCTATGAAGCATATAAATAATAAAAAAATATTTATTATTCTATATGAAAAATCTGTATACTTATTTATATAAAGAATATACAATTAGGGAAGAAAGCACATAAGATACATTAGAAGAATTACACTAAAATATTAATAGAAGTTGTTTTTCTACAATAGTATTAATGGTGACCTAAAAATATTTTTAAAAAATTATCTGTACTGCCCAAAGTTCTTTTAATGCACAAATAATACTATTATTAAAAAAAGAGAAAGAGACTATTTTAAATTTATTTTTTTTACTATTTTACTATGTATGTAAGTTCTTGATAATACTGTTTTAATTTGGTTTTCTTTTGTAGTAACAAGAGAGGTATTAATAATTGATGATTTCATTATAACTTGTCCTATGGTGTATATTTTGGGCAATATGAATTTGTACTTGATTCTTTACAATATTCTTTTCATACATTTTCTTCTTTTTTCTCTGATTATTTTGGACTCCCCTTAAAGGACAGAGAGCACGCTCCTTGCTTCTCTTGCTTTTGTGGCTCCTCACTGATCTTTAATACAGTGTTGTGTTTATTGTGGTTGTACAGTACTTCAGTTTAATTTAATTTCTTCATATGAGCTTATGTGGCACCTGGAATTGCACTTCTCTCTCTGTAATTCTGGACTGTAATTAGTTATGTGCCTGTCTGAATTCCAATGGGGTCCTCTGAGGACACTTAGTGTATTCATTTCTGGATTTCCAGCATCAACCACTATGCCTAAAACAGAGAGGTACTCATTAAAAGACACTCAACAATATGTCATCCTTTGATAATCTTTGCACCTGACAGGAAAGACATACCTTCTGCTCAAAGTCCAGAGCACTTTCTTTTTTACTGTTGTTTAAGCATCACAGTATAGTGTTAAGAGCTCGGATCCCAACCTCTGAACCCACGCTTCCTTAGTTTCAATCCTGTCTTTGCCACTTAATGGCTGTGTGGTCTGGCCAAATGATTTTATTTCTCTGTGCTGCATTTTCTTAATTTGTAAAATGGGGTAATAAAAGTACCTACTTCATAGGGTTGTTTTCAGGGATTAAACAAGTTAATACATGTTAACTGTATCATAGTACCCTACCCTACTCAGCTCTTGGTAGATATGAGTTATTTTCGGAAGGCTTCTTCCTTTTAATAAGTTAAATCAGAGAATTAAAGGCCTTGAGAACATGAGTATTCCTTCCACTGAATTTACATCAATGACACAGAAATAAGTCTGGGACAATCACAACAGAAAATGCCTAATCGATTTCTCTCTGCAGGGTGCGGTAATGGCTGTGGAGACCCAGGGTGTCCACACTGAGAATGGTTCCTGATGAGACAAACAGCCCCCTCTCTCCTCCTCAAAACCAGCAAGAATGTCCATTGTGTAGATCAATTTTAAGGTTGAAACGCAGGGTCATATCTAAGGAGGAGTGAGAATTAGGAAAGATAGTCTTCCACATTTTGTATCATGTTTGTTTTTCTTAGAAAAGTAGTGTAACTGTTTACATCGACTAAGCTTAACTAGAATATAGTAAAGGGAGGGTCTCTCTATGCTTCTCTTTCTTCTCTGTGTGTGTGTGTACATATATATATATATATATATATATGTAGTATATTATATATGTATATATACTATACACACATACATACAGAGGGTGCCAAAAAAATGCATATACATTCTAAGAAAGGAAAAAAACTGTATTAAAATTACGCTGATGGTAACCACTTTGAGCACCTCTTGTAACTGCAGAAGTCAAATGTGACTTGTATTCATCTTTTGTTATCAGTATTATTGAGTATTGCAATTTTAGTAGCTTTTTCCTTTCTTAAAATGTACTTACATTTTTCTTGCACACTCTTTGTGTGTGTGTGTATACACACATGCGCATGTATGCATGTGTGTACATGTACACACACACACACACACAGTGTGCCTTCATAAATACATTCACTTTGGGACAATTAAAATTGGATCTTTATAGTGAAATATAAAATTAAAGGCCTTATCATGATATTACAGGGTTATAGCTCAATGTCGTATTGTTGAGGGAGATTTTGTTTAATGCCTGAACTCAATGCCTTAAAACACCAAGACATTAGGTGGTCATCTGAAAACATTTGTAACAATTAATAAATGTGAATTGAGATTCTAGAGATTTATCCAAATATTTCTTGCTATCTGCAAATACTGTACATTGTGTCATCTGATCCTGGGGAAGACACTGTTAGGTAGTAATTATTAATCTTGTTTTGTTTAGAGCAGTTAAATGACTAGCTAAAGTGACATGGGTGGCAAAGTAGCATTGTAGGGTGTAGATCCATGTCTTCTGTATGAAGTCCATTATTCTGCCACTGTATTCAATTGCCTACTTTCAAATTTTTAAGAAAATGTAAGTTTTAAATTTATTACTATAAATCGAAGTAAAATGTGATAACTGCATTCTAGGTCAGCATGTGGAAAGTTTTGGCTTAGAAGTCTCTCAAGAGAAACACAAAGCATGTATTTAAAACTCACTTTCACTTATTCCTGGTTATTAATACGCTAAATCAATATAATTATATTAAAATTATATATTTGACATAAAGCCAGTGTGGAACTTAAAAAACTGGGTTTATTTTGCTGAAGCCTCTTCTCACTATTGTCCTTAAAATGAGAGGAAGTTAATCAGTGAAATCATCTTACAGAAACTGTGGCGCTACAGCTTTATTTTCCCAGCAGTTAGAGGACTGTAGACCCTGAGACCCACAGCATTGCTGCCCTGAAGGCACATACAGAATGCGGAGAGTGCAATTATTTTCATCGTCACTGTTTTGAAAGATGGAGTCAACATTTCATTTAGGAAAAGATAAAGAAGTCAAAGGATAATACACCTGATGGAAGTGCAGCACAAAAGTCCACAGAAAACAATGGGGAGAAACACTTTCATAATTATGAGAGTGCCTGCAGCCAGGTTTCTTTCAGAGTCACCGAAACATTTCTAGGCTCTTTATGTTTATAACAGGCATGAAACCACCTGTCCAGTGTTGTGCGGTTGGCTGTCTTTAGAAATGACATTATTCAAACATCACCACAGGACTTCAATATACCCGCCGTTGCTGTTGCTGTGTGTGTAATTTCAGAATAATCCAACCCATTAAAAAAACAAACAAAAAAATTTATTCATAATTTTAGTGAAATTTGGTGAAAAACTGAATTTAAGCTGTCAGAAATGACTACTTTACAGAGCATTAAGAAGCATGATTCATCTTAGCATTATCTTCCTATTGTCTCATTTTAGAGCTTTTGACTTAATCCACAAACGTTTATCAGATATTTCTAGGTATAAAGTTAATAAATGAAAACTGTTATTTGATAGTGGAACACAGTTATCATCTTTGTTAATAATACAGACTCTCAAAAAAAGGAGCAAATGTGTTTCATCGCATTTATTCTAAAATTATCTATGCAAAGTCCGCTATATTCAGTGACTGCTTCTTCCTTTTTTTAAAAAATGATTATCTGTCCATCCATATGTTTCTAGTCCAACTGTGGCCAAGCTTCTAAAGTGAACAACTACTGTATGTGTGTGTGTTTAATGTTTTAGAAGAGTGGTGCTTAAGCAGGCTGTGCAGAGAGACAGCTGCATGGCGTCAAGACTTCATTGGATGGCAGGCATAGTTGAGGGCTGAAAGGATCAAATACATTACTTGTTAATTATTAGTATGGTCTAGAACTTCTCTTCTGTAGTAATGAAAACAAAACAAAAACAAAATGCTGGATACTAAGAAACATCCTGTTGGAGACCCAGAGAGAAAGCCTACCCTTGATGTTTGGGTGCATGAAAGCCAGGTCTGTGTATCACATTTTGCTCTTTATTCACATTTTCAGTTTATCATTGTAAAAAGAATGTGGTGAGGACACTGTTTCATTGCATTTGTATTTTCAATATGTACGCATGACACCTAGACACGGGTGCAGACTCACCAATGTCATTGCGCAGAGAAAGATTGCGAGACAAATTCCTCAGCAGGGAGACGGCTGTCTTTTTCACACTTGGGTCCCCAACGTGCAGCATCTTCCGGGTGTGCTGAAGGCCGTTTTCCTTCTGGACAACTGTCTGGGCTACTGACATTGGCATCTGTTTTGTGAGACACAGCCTATAATTACATTCACATTTGACTTCAGGGTAATACCGTTTCGTAAGATTACTAGAGATTGAGCAAGATATTTTAAAACCTAAAGTAATGAAATCAGTCTAAAGATATTTTCTTCAAATTCTTACTAGGGTTTCAATTTAATTACTGGATAGAAACAGTTTATGCAGTACTTTTAAGTACAGTACTGGATCTGGTCAGTATTTTTTTTTGCATCTGTTTATAAATAAAACGGGCCTGTGTTTTCCTTTCCTTTCTCTTGATCAGTCTGCTTTTCATTCACATTTTCAGTTCATCACTGTATAAAGAATATAAGAATAACATTGTAGAATCAAAGTTACACTAAAGTCATAAAATGAGTTGGGTACTGTTTTCCCTTTTTCTATTTTCTTGAAATATTTGTATTAGACAAGAATAATCTCAACTTTGTGCGTCTGGTAGAATTTAGTTGCAAAGCCAACTGAGCTGAAAAAAAACGCTAAAGGGAGATGTCTTTCATTATTATTTCAGTGGTTTACTCATCTTTCCTGTTTCTTCTTACTCTTATTTTGGCATTTTACATGTTTTCATAAACTTATTCATTTCCAAACAGGCAGTGTATTCTGACAGAAATACTGGGCTTTTAAAGAAAAGAATTATGGGTAGTTAGGTTGTTTGTAATTCTATGCTCCGTATCAGAGGCTGCACATGCAAGCCGCTGGTCTAGGTCCAGCCCCGGGTCCACCAGAGGCAAAGCCTATTGGAATAAGGCTGGTCACACCTACTTTCAGGGGATCTGCGTTCCAACTAGACCTTTCCTAGATCAACAAACCTCCAGCAATACTGGGGCCTTAGCCTGTGTCGGTAATTCTATAGATTTCTACTTGAAGCTAATTTGAGGCCACCATGCCAGAAATTCCTGTAATTCATGACCATTCTTCAGGGTGTCTGTCTCCTCTGTTTATCTTATTGAAACACTGCTTCTTTCCCCCCTTACCTCCTGCAGATTGTCCCCCTCCTTACATTCTCCACTGAACCTTTTAGAGCAGGGGCTCTTAATACATGGTCCAGGACAGGTTTCATGGAGGGGACAGGAGGTCTTTCAAACTACTTTTGTGTTTCCAATAAACTTTCTCAGGGAAAGGGCCCGTAACTTTTATTGAATAACCACTATTTTAGAATGTTTGCTTTATTGTAAACAAGGTACAACTTGTCTTTCACTAATTTGCAAAACATACCACTAGGCTATTTGCTCTCTTCTGAGAGGAATCAGTCCCCTGTAAGCCATCCAGAGAAGAGGCTATTTATTCCGTACAAGGCCTGTGTCTTGGGCACCGATGTAGGTTTCGCATTCCTCTCTTCCCGATGGCCTGCCAGATAGGTATGTCTGCCCTCCTATGCAAAGCTCTGCTCTTCTGCGTCCCTGACGTCCAGCTCTATCATTCCCATCCCACTTTCTGTCATTTCGAGGCCTATTACTGGTCCTTTCCCAACATCTACTGGAGACTTTGGAGCCTGGCTCAGAGCCTTCTCTACCTTGATTGCATTGTGGATGATCACATTAATTACCTCACATTTCTTAGACTTCCTAAAAGTCACTGCCTCCATCTCTTCCGTACATCGGCCATTCACCGCCATGGTCACACAGAACCTGTATTCACTCAGAAACACCTTGACTTTGAAAACATAAACTCCAATATTAGACTTGAATACAACTTCCTGTTCTCCTGGCTCTTTCTCCCTCTCACTCCTACCATGTATCTTCTTCAGCCTCATCAAGAACTCCAGTCCCTTTCTCTCACTCAACCTTTACTCCCCACACCTCAAATGATCAATTCTCTGTTGCCTTAACTTTCTTTCTTATTTAGATTAGTGTACATAAACCATCCCATCACATACTATCTTTTCAATACCCTTATCATCATAGCTTATTTTCTACCCACCCACTAAAACTGCAAAACTGATTTTATACTTGGTCACCAAATATCACTAAATAGTGCGTTCGCAGGTTGCTACTTCTGCAAATATATGGTCTCTAATGTCCACTAGGAATCAAACGCTGCTAGTCAACTTGCTGTTTCTTTAACACCGGTGGGGATTTCTAAGCCTTACATCAGGATGATCCTTCTAAAATTTAATCTGATTATTCCACCTCAAGTTTAAACCCCGTAATGACTTCCGATTGCCTTCAGAATAATGTTGAAATGTTAGCATGGCACATACTGTCCTTCATAGTCTGGCATCTTCTTCCCTCTCCTTCCTTACCATTACTCCCCAATTCTTTAGGTCACCACTATACAAAACCATGTATCTCTCCTATTAGAACATAAGCTCCTTGAAAGGAGGAAGTATATCTTACCCATCTTTTTTTCTCCCTCAGAGCCTTGTATGGTGCCTAGAACATGATAGGTACTATATAAATATTTATTGACGTGAACCATATGAATAAATATGCCATCGAGTTTTCCTGAATTTTTACTATCACCTTAGAAGGTGCTTGGTGAGAATCAAGACAGATTAAGAAGTCATAAGATACTTATTTCTTAAAACGTTTTCTTTTAAAATTAAAATCTTGTGTTTTATGTAGATCATACTCTACCATGTAATTCTATATTCTTATATATAACAAAGACCTTTGATGACAATATCTAACAGTAGCCATTGGAAACATGCAAGTCTAGATGAAGTCTGGATCCTCAGATAATGTTTGCTCCACTAGGGGAACGTGTAGCATAGTCTTATGAATTCTGATCCATTGAGGAAAATAGTTTAAGTCTGAAGTAGAATGGTCTTTAGAATTTGCTCATTAAGGAAAAGAAACAATCCGATTTGCCAGATAGAAGTTTTATATCCCAGCTTTAGAGGATATGTGAGAATGACTGTTAATTAGTTGGTCAACTGTTTGCAAATAGCACTTTTATTGGGTTGTCAGGAAAATCATGACGTATTTTTCTATGTTTTTCAATACAAAAATGTGTCATGACTTTCCTGACAACCCAACAGTTCATACTATCTTGATCACTAATGAGGATGGACACCTTTTCAAGTGGGTATTGGCCATTTCTATATTATCTTTTGTGAAGTACCTGTTCAAATCTCTTGTCCATTTTTCTATTGGATTGTCTATCTTTTTGTTGTTAACTTGAGGTTTTCATATTTCCTAGATAACAACCTTTGTTACCTATGTATGTTGCAAAAATCTTTTCTTACTCTGTGATTTGCCTTTTTTCTTTCTTAACATTGTCTTTCGATAATAGCATAATAGTGTAAACTATTAAATGTAATGTAGTCAATTTATAAAATATTTACTTTATGGTTAGTGCTTTTTATGTCCACTTTTAGGAAATCTTTTCCTATTCCAGGTCATGAAGATATCCTGCTATGTTACCATTTAGAAGCTTTATTGTTCTACCTTTCATATTGACTTTTCATTGCTGTTGGAACTGATTTTTGGTAAGGTGTGAGGTAGGGAATAGGCTTTGTTTTTTCCAACAGATATTAAATTAAGTGCTTTTAAAATGTTTTAGAAACTTGAAAACTTTATTTTAATGACTTTTAACTTTTACTATGTGATGTTTAATTTATGTATTTTTTTATTGATATATTACTGACATATAACAGTGTATTAGTTTTAGGTGTACAACATAATGATTTGATATATGTATATATTATGAAACGATTACCACAAGTTAACATCCATCACCACACATAGTTACATATTTTCTTTTTCCTTCTTGTGATGAGATCTTTTAAGATATACTCTCTTAGGGACTTTCAAATATAGAATACAGTATTGTGAACTATATTCATCATGCTGTACATTATATCACAGGATTTATTTATCTTATACCTGAAGGTTTGCACCTTAATCTTTTAATTTATATTGTACTTTTATTTTCTACTGTACTTGTAAATTTATACCTTATACTGTACTTAGTTTGCTAAATGGGTAAATTTTATTGATCCATCCCCTTTCCTTACTTATTATTAAAATGACCATTATATCTGAACTATTAAAATTTACATTAATGTACTTTTACTGACTAGAAGTTATGTCATAATTTGATACTTAAATTATATAATCTATCTTTTAGGAAGCTATTCATTTGTTTAGGTTGTCATTTAAGGCACGTGGCCATCAACTGCTCAGCACTATCTCTGAACACAAGGTTTATGGACTGGATATTTTGTGGAATTATGTGTAATGGCCTGCTTGTCATGTTTTTGTATTTAATGATTCCTTTTAGAAATTATAAAACCAAGTATTTTTTTAATCACATGACCTAAGGATAACAAAATTAGGAAAAGTAATAATTAGAAAAGATATACATAGAAGTCAAAATTTTAATAAAAAGCATCTTATGATTTATAAGAACAAAGGGTACTTATATCATTGTCCCATGTTGCTAATGATTTGTCCTATAAATCTCCAGTCAAGTTCAACTCTAACAGCCTTGAATATGGAATAATACCAGTTTAGTATAGGCCTTTTAGGGGATTGGACTGGTCTAAGGTTAGGTATTATTTTCAATGCCTTGACACAATTAAGACAGTTATGAAAACATCTCCATTGCTTGGATCTCTTCTAAAATTTGGAATTTCCTAGTACTTAGATTTCTGTTTATTTGTTTATCCAAGCTAGGTTATTATGAAACACAGGGATTTTGTCTTATGCACCACTATATACTTGGCAGTAGGTTAGTTCTTGTTATGTAGTAGATGCTAAAAAATATTTATTTAATACATGAATGAAGAAACTTAGGATCTAGGTAATAAATTACATCTATGACTGTTTGGATTCCATGAGCGGTCCTGGAATGGAAGAGACTAAAATCCAGGCTTAAAGGGTTCCACTCATACTGAACCATACTCAGAGCACAGCAAGCTTAAATACACACACACACACACACACACACACACACACACACACACACAATTTAATTTCTGACATTTTTTTGTAAGTTGGCTGGTAGTTAATAAGAGGGCTTCTGTAGTTTGGGAAGATGAAAGAAATGGTTTTGGGAACCTAGCGTTGGAAATGGGAAGGCAAAATGATAATGTCCCTGTTTCATTCAGGGCTCCCTGGTAGTTCCTCATTTTTTTTTTTTTTCTTTGTGCACAGGAACATTTTGCAGAAAATCAAAGAGATTAAAAGTTTAGTCATATTCTTAACCACAGTGCTAAGATAAATGTTGGTTTTAGTATTTCACAATTTTATCCAAAACAGAGCACGCCTCTGTGTACACACAGGAAAGAATGAATATGGTTTCTTAAGTAAAGAATAAATAATATTCTTGTTATATACAAGAGTGTTTTTTCCTATGAGGATGGATACTTGGAGACTGGCTATACAAGGAACTATTTTGGGGGAGTTTATTCTAATCATTTTATGATCAAGGCAAAGAATATAAGCTTAGTTCAAATAATTAAATATTTATAGAATCCCTAACTACGTAGCAAGGTGCAAAATACGAGGAAGGGAATAAGCTTTTACTGTTTTATATATTTTGACTTTGCTGGTATATAGTAAGTGCATCTGTAAAGAGGATCGGTTCTTTATTTTGTAGTTGAATTTCTGGGACACAAAAGCACAGATGTCCTTTCCAACTCCATACTGCAGTGAACATCTGCTGTGTTTGCCTGCCCAGCATTCATTCTTCCTTTTGGTAATAACACTTTGATTTTCCATTAGGGAGCTACTCCTTTACCATTTCAGTGGTACAAGTGGAAGTGACCCTCACCCGCTGAAACCCATGCCTCTGAAATTCACACGTGGGCATATTACCCAGACCCGGCCAATCAGAGCATCACAGAGTTCTAGCCACAGATACTGGTTCAGAAATGGGTAAGTGAGACTCATTCTCTGAGTTCTTAATGGGGCTGTTGGGAAAATAGTAGCTTCTTCTCTTGGGGGAGCACTGGATAAAATGTAAGCCTGAAGTCACAGGTGGCTATCTTTGCTACAATGTGAGGAGAGCCTTTGAGAATGAAACCAACATTGGAAAACAGAGCCCTGAGATAAAGAGTCACAATTATAATTCCTGGGGCACCTAGGTTGCACCATGACAGAAGGAAGACCCATTCTGGGCCAGTTATATGAGCCAAGAAATTCCTCTTTTTTTGCCTAAGCCAGTTTAGATAGTATTCTGAGATTTTACCTGAAAGAACTCTGACTGGTATCAGTTTCTATGAGTCTTTTACTTGCAGTGACTCAGCTTGGCAGAAGTTGAGGCTGAAAGTCCTGGAAAGCTCCAAATCTCTCCGGCAATTCCTATAAAGTGTCTTGATTAAAGTGTGAAAACATTTGCTCTTACCTCACTGTGTCATCTCTGAGCCTAACGTAGGTATGTTTACAATGTCATTATTTTAAAAAGTAGAAAAACAGGCATGATACTCACTGGTCCACTTCCTGCCGTGAGATTCTGGAGCGCTCCTAAAGATGCTTCCTGGGTGTAGTTTCGGACACTCTTGGCGATCAAGGACAAATACATCCGTATCACGATGGAGTGCCACAGCCACTCCACGCCCTTGGGGTTGCTTTTTTCCTCTGGCATAGGCATGTCCTGGTATTGCTAACCACACGTATGACGAAATCCAGAATTAATGCCTTTAAGTGTTTTCTATACAGTTCCACACCCAAACCAAGAGATCGAAATACTATCTAGTCTAGAGAGAGTAATAATTTTCATAATAAGAAGCCCTTGAAATAGAAACGGAAAAGCAAATCTGTATGATTTCCAATCACTTAATTTTTAGCCCGTGACGATTTCTCCCTAGCAACATCCCGTATGCCCCAACTTTACATTTCGCAGTGAGAAAGAACTCAGAGAATTAAGCAGAAGCTGTTCTAGAATAGTTTTCAGGCTGCTTGTTAAACTAAAAGCTAAATTAGTCCCAAGCGTTCTGAAGATAAGAACAACAGGCATCTTCTCCCAGAGCCTAGTGAAGTGGCCCAGGACCACATCAGGATTCTAAATTTACCAGCTGTTCTCCAAGTTCACAAGCACCATGATACTCTGAGGAGTAGCAGAGGTCACATTCTTTCAGTTTTCATGAAATGCCAGCATGGACAGTATTCCTTCCTATGGGCTTGCCTTTAGGATGTCCAAAGTTTGTTTTTAGAATGTCCAAATCCAAACATCGGGGCTGCTTTTAATGTTAAAAATTTATATACCTTTGGCCATGTTGCATGGTGCCTATTTCCTAATGAATAGGGCACAAACCAGCATGGTTTAAAGGCTAACCAGGTAAATCTGGGGCCAGATTGCCTGGAGTTGAATTCCATCCCCTCCACTAATTTGTTGAATTAGTCTGGGAAAACGGATTCACCTTCCTGTACCTGTTGTCTCATCAGTAAATGAGGGTAAATTACTTCCACCTTGTAGGTGTGGTGTAAGGATTAAAAGAACCTAAAACAGTGCCTGACATATACTAAGTACTCAGGAACATACACACATAAACACTTATTTTTCAAAGTGCTCCCGATATACCTCTTTTACTTTCCTGCTTCGACTGCCAAAACACCCAATACTTTTGTTGTTGTCTGTCTGGATATTCCGGTTTTGAATATAGATACTCTGGGAATATTTCTCTGGGAGCTCTGCCTCCAGCTGGTAGGAGAGGTTATGAAGAATGCACACACAGTTCTCTGTGGCCTGAGAAAGCAGAACATGAATATTCATCATATGCATATAGATATCCCTTTGGCAGGTGTGGTATCACAGGACTTTTTTGGCTTTAGATCTTACAAGGTTTACTGGATGCTTGGACTATAGGGAGCCTGGGGGAGTAGAATGAGTCTGGCTAGAAAGGCTAAGGCTGGATCATGAATGGTTATAAGCACAATGCTAAGAAGACAAGGCTGAATTTTTTAAAACACTGGAGAGCCTTTCTAGTTTACTTTTTAAAGCGTATGTTCAGAATGATTCTGTATTTTAGATACATAACTTAGTAGTCATGTGGAGTTGGAAAACAGGAGGAGATGTTGTTTGTAGGGACCAATCAGTGTAAAAGTTGCACAAACTAGGACAGCAGAAGTAGCAGTCAAGAGGAGTGGATAAACCAAAGGGCATTTCAGGGGAAGAATGGACATGATTAGTTGCTCAGTGGATGTGGGATGTGAGGGAAAGGAGGCAGTCTGAGATTACCCAGGTTTCTATTTTTATTTGGTGGAGGTGATAATTATTAAGAAGGATTATACAGAGAAGGAGCAAGTTTGGGGATGAGGGGAGAGATGAATTTAAGTTCACTGCCGAAGGTGTAGCATTTGGGCTCCTTTCAAATATCCACAGAGTTTTTAAATGGGTAGTTGGAAGTTTGGTCTGAAAAGTAGCAAGAAAAATAGGGCCAGATAGATTTCAATATATCTAAACATATATGGGATCTTAACCTTAGCAAATGAGTTGATGAATAAAGCTAAACTCAAGCAGTTACTTCAAGAATACTCTGTTGCATTACCAATTATACTTCAATAAATTAAAATTGGATACTCTGAAGAATCTTAATAAGACAAAATAAGTAATTCAACATGTAAGATATTTAACTCTTGAATTACCTTGTCATCTGGCTGGTAATCTGCAATGGTTCCTCTGACATAATGGACCAGCGAGTCAATCAGTCCATCACACCTTCTCATCAATTTCCTCCCATCAGGGCCAGCTGAACTCATGTTTCTATCAGGAAAAAAACAAAACAAAACAAAACCATAAGATGTAGGCCATTTATCCAACAGGCCTTTGTTTTAAAGCTTTTCTTGATGCTCTTTCCAAGGGTTTGGAAAACTGGCAAATTTGTAAACGTGTGACAGACTTGTCCTGGGGTCTGTATCAATTGCTTGCTCAATGGTTATCAAATCTGGACACAATTTATAAATATATTCACAAAACATGTCACGTCAATAAAAATCTTCTACTTCATTCCAACCACCTAGGTCAAGAAGCATTATTTACTTAATCTTCACCCCATTTTTGGAAAGGTATACACATGAGGCAAAGATTTTGCAATTAAAAGGAGAACAAATGGGGTGGCCAGTTAGGTCAGTTGGATAGAGCGCAGTACTCATAATACTAAGGTTGCCAGTTTGATCCCCACATGGGTCACTGAGCTGTGCCCTCCACAACTAGATTGAAATAACTACTTGACTTGGAGCTGATGGGTTCTGGAAAAACACACTGTTCCCCAATTAAAAATAAGGAGAACAAATGATAAAAATAGTCATCCTAGTGTACCAGATAGCCAAGTCCTAGCTTGTTCTGTGACTTATAAGTTACAAAAAGTTGCTTGAATTCACTGGGCCTCAGGTTCATCATTTATAAAGACAGGGTGCTGTACTATACTACTGGGGGTTTTGTAGGTTTCAGTATAAACTGTTATTGACAAATATTAAACCAGATACTAAAAAATATGATGATTCTGTAATTAAAATGGAAGCGATGTCACAAAAAAATGCAGGGTTTCACAGTGTTAGACCTAAGTCAAAAGCATGACCTATAAATATCTTTGCACTTAGTCTATTTCTAATTTTGCTAAGCCATGACACCTTTCTATAAACAGTAACTAAATCTACAAGTGGAGGTTGCTTCCTTTTAGAGAACTGAAGCTTATCAAATACAGCAAAGTAATACACTTGGAGATCATATTTCAGGTTCAGATCATGTTTATATTCTGGTGTTATTGTTACCATGTCCCTTTGGATTTTTTCCTGTTATCATTAATCCTTTAAAAATTTTTTTTCCTCCAAAATGTTAACATCTTTGCCAACAAGAATGGCAAAATTACAATGCTTTCGATTTTTATTTATTTATTTATTTATTTATTTATTTATTTATTTATTTATTTATTTATTTATTTTTAAAGATTTTTATTGGGGAATTGGGGGGATGGGAACAGTGCTGGGGAATTGGGGAAGGGGAACAGACAACTTGCTGTTGTTTTTGTTCTTCAATCTAGTTGTAGAGGACGCCGCTTCACTGGCCCAAGTTGGCACCATCATTGCGCTCTTCCCGGGCGAGGCAGATCAGTCGCCGGCTTCTGGATGGCCGCTCACTGCGGCTGCTGGCCGCTCACGCTGGCTGCTGGCTACATACGGTAGCCCATGGCAACCCGCTGCAGCAGTGGCTGCAGCCTACGCCGTCGCCCGCGACTCATGGCTGCTCAGCTCCAGGTTGAGCTGTTGTTCAGCATCTTAGCTGTGGAGGGCAGTGTCACTGGCCCTCATATGTGGGATCCGAACCGGGGCCCTCTGGCGTCCCAAGCCAGCTCTTAACCATCGCGCCACTCGGCCGGCCCAATGCTTTCGATTTTTAGAATTTTGAGAATCACCCTTATTTCCTTTTGCTAACTTCAATTGCTAAGAACTACTCCTATAAAACTTATCAGACCCGTACCTTTTACTGATAGGCAAAATATTCAAAACATATTAAAGACTCGCTATTTATTATGTCTCACTAGTGTCATTCTTAACATCAAAACAACAATTCTGAGAACACTGCACTGTATTTCTGAAGCTGATGTTGAATATTAATGTATGTCAACTATAATTATATATACATATAGTCACGGGATGTGGAGTAGAGTGTGGGAATGGAGTCAATGGAATTGTAATAGACAAGCATGATATCGGGGGTGGGAGGGCAGTGGATGGGAAGAGGGGGGTTGTTACTTTGTGAGGGGTGAAAAGGATAACTATTGCATTGTTCTGAACACCTGAAACTAATAATAATAATAATAATAATAATAATAATAATAATAATAAAATAACAATTTTGAGAACTTTTTGTGTCTTAGTTTTTTGATTTTTAAAATAATACATTGCACTCAGATTTCAAAAAAGACTTTCTGCCCCAAAATACTTTCAATATATATTATCATAGAACAAATGTGCCTAGTGTCATACCAAGCACAAACAGGAATGAGGGAGGGGCATACAGCACTGTAGTCTGCTCCCATGGAGATCACATCTATAGGCTGAAACTGATGATACTTGACTGTTCCTACCCCCCAAAAATGCAATTTCATGATTCAACCTAACAGTTGAGGAGATAAGACCAACACACCTAAAATAAAGGATATACGAACAATTTATTGATTGCTGAATTGATTCAACAAACTTTTGATTTTGACGAAAATCTTTTCTGTGACTTTGATTCTCACTTGACATTTCTTATTAAAGATTCACTTCCTTGAAACTTAATTTTTACTATACCTGAAAAACTTTGACACTTTGTCCATGAAGAAAAGATAATAAATGGGCTCAAAACCTGTTAATAAAATAATTTTTACTATAGTTTTTTTTTTTTCTCAAGAAATGATCATTTGAACCAAGATCCTCTATCTGCTCTCTGAGACAGTCTCCTTATTTTGCACATGGAAAAACTGAGGTCCAAAGAGTTTATAAACTACTTTTCCTGGTGACAGCAAATGAGTGGTAAAGTCAGGATAAGAGAGGCATTCTTGTGCTGGGGCAGATCCATGCAGGAGCAAAGCTCATCTAACACTCATGTGGTCTGCCATTTGTTTAGCAAACACCATATGTCCCCAACTCCAAGACAATGTTATCATGTTTTAAAGCTGCCCTTTGACCTTTGCAACCTCTGGCTTAGGAAAAATGGCAGTAGTTTAAAATTGCTTTAGCAAATTCAAAGGTCTCTTTCTCACTAGCTAAACCTACTACATACCTTGCAGATGGATGACTTAGCTTTGTTTAACTTTGGGGGTGTTTATTTTGGGGAAGAATGGTAATTCAGTTTGGCAGCACTGCCAGTTCACATGCACTAACTGTTGTCCTGTCGTTTGGTATTATCCAGACTCTGCTTGCTGGAAATGGGGCTTATCAGGGGTTTCTGGCAGTTGATATCTTTGCTGACAGAAAGTGCATAGAACCCTGATGTTTTAGTATTTGCTCCTGCATATCAAAAATAGTTCTTACCTTACTCAACTACCCAGAAATATAAATGATAAGGGTGCATTATTTTATAGCACTACATCCATGAATACAAGTACTAGTCAGAAAGGAATGTGTTATTGCAATATCCAATAATTATTAGAAAATAATAAATCTTTCTTAAAGTATTTTTTCAACAGCTTATACTTCAGTTTGTGGGAATCAGAGAATTAACATGACCAATCTTAGGCAGAATCGACCCTTTTACAATGTAGCTCCTGAATCCTGAGAATATGTACCTATAACTGTTTCCTATATGTAGCCCAGTGGAGGTTTAATATGGAAAAATATCTCAAAACTGTAAATAAAATGTATCAAAACAGTTATCTTGTTGAGAAGTAAAAGAGAATGAGCATACAAACACAGTAGTTAATAAAAAGTGATCATCAGAGTTACCAGTGTATATATATATTGGAAATGCATAATTTAGTGTCTATTGTTAGAATTTGACTAAACAATTGTTTGTTTGTTTGTTTTTGTCACTTGGTATAATCTAACAGAAGTCTGAGTAAATATGTGGGTACTTTTTACGAAACTAACAATGTATACTACTGTATACTGAAATTTAAAAACAGGTCCTTAGACTGGGGGCTGGAGGCCAGGGCCTGGGGGAGAGGAGGGGGTGAGAATCACAGCTCTTCATCTAAGGGCAGGATTCTCCAGGAGCTCTTCACCTCCGCTGGGCCTGAACCGGAGGATACCAGCCTGCACTGTAACTTGTGTTTGATATGAAGAAGAATTTTTCTGGTAATGATTTGTAAATGGTAGGAAAAACAGAATCTGAACTGCGTAGGTCTCTAAGCAAGACTCTACATATGTAGGAGGATTCAGGTGTTTTATCTGAAAGCAAACCAGTGATTCATGACTCTCTCCAGGGCCACTAATCTGACACATTCCTGAGTGTCACAGTGAAAAGGAGAAAAGAAAATTAAACACTCTGGACCATGATAGAATTAAAAGGAAGAATGGTATGTCTTTGTTAAGATTAATGACAGTGTGACTAAACCTTAGATTCATGTAACAAACCAAGGAATGGACAATGTCAAAGGACAAAAGCAGCTGCAATTTAGCGTGTGCTAGACATTATAGCAGGTACTTTACCAATATCACAATCTGTAATTTTCACAAAACTCCTGAAATGAAGTTTCGCTAAATTCTCATTCAGAATCTGGACCTGTGACTCTTGTCTAAAATCAGAATTTAAAATGCTTCAAACAGGATTTCTAATGGCCCTTCCATAAAAGGGCTGTGTGTGTGTGTGTGTGTGTGTGTGTGTGTGTGTGTGTGTGTATAAGTGCAGGTGTGCTGTCAAAACAGCACCGAAAGGAAGTTTGTTACCACGCAGAATGTCAAAGCTTGGTGAATGGTCAACTGGCTTGGGGAAATGATGCACTGATATGCAATGTTTAAAGTAAAAGAGGATAATTATTTCCAGGACAGACAATAATAGGGTTGGAGTGAATCTTTTCAAGATACTTTGCCAACAAAATAAGTCAATCTAAGAGGCAGAATTTTTTTTTTAAATGGGGCTCTTTCTACTGATGATAGGCACGGTTGCCTACAACCACACAGTTTATGCATGTGTCCTGTGCAAGACCTGCTGCCTCTGGGACCAGTCTTAAGACTTTAAGGTTCTAACCAGCACTCTGAGACAGTGATCACCTCAACGGTTTTTAAAACTTGTGGGGGCATCGTCGTGTCCACCAACAATTATAGGCTTCCTAATACTGTGTGTCCGTGAATTGTGCAGTAAGGCCCCAAGTAGTACCAGTCAGTAAAGTGCTTGGTCAGAGTCCATTCTAAGACCCCATCAGTTGGTAAGACACTGGCCGATAAGGAAGCATCCTTCTTCCTCTTGTTATTTGAGATTTAGGTCTGGGCTTTTGTTTAACCCTCAGCTGATACCTATCTAACAGTTGGGCCTTGTCTGTGATTAACCCAGAGAAAGCAGCAGAGGCAGCTTGTAGCTGCACAGAACAAAAGAGAAGCCTCATTTGAACTGGCAGCACAATAAAAAGTCTCTGCCCAAAGAAGAGTTTGTCTGTTACTCTGAAGTCAGCATCAGATCCTGAGGGTATCCGCAAACATCAGCCAAAGTCACTTGTTTTATCTGCAAACAGAAGCAACATTGGGAGCTAGAACAAAGCTCTACAACCTACATGTTTTGTTCCTTCCAGGACAAGGGACATTAACTGAACAAAGACATGTCCGCATCTATTACACATTAAGGAACCACATTGTGGAGGAGGAAAAAGTCTATCTCAAAATCCTTTAATTCTGCTTTCCTGTATTTTTGGGTCTTCCAAAAATATTCTGAATAGTTGATGCAGCCAGTAATCATTTGGTTGGTAGGCAACAGTCATTTCCTCTCGATTTACCAGGCTGTTCAAGGTAGATTGCCAAATTCCATTTAAAATCAATTAGAAACAGCAAACAAATTTCTAAAATATGACCGAGAGCTACTGGATCTTGAGTAGACATTCTTGCCACCTAAAGGAGAAGTCTAGGGTGCCAAACTAGAATTAATAAAGAAGCTCCAGGCCTAGAGTAGAATAACATGATGCTCAGATAGCCTGCACCCCCAAGATGGGGGCAGATTCTAATCACAGGAGAAAAACAAAGTCATGGGTAGCTTTACCCAAATATATTAACCCATTCATTTTTTTTTATATAACAATGAATTAAAAAAAAAATTTACAAGTGGTTTGACCAAGATGGTAGTTTAAATTTTGTTTTTTTTTTAAAGACTTTCAGTGTCATAAGATATAATAAATAAAATACTATCTCTAATTTAAGCTATACGTACACTTAAAGAAAAAAATATCAGGTAGCTTTTAAAAAATCTCTGACAAAGACATTCTTGGGAATTTCTTTATCTGTTCAAAATTCCACTCGTAAACTCATGAAGAAAGACAACCCAAAATAGTCCTCTTGATATAATAAAAATTGTTCTTCTGTTTCCTTTGCTGGTTCTTTTTCCTCCATATTATCCCTATTCATGTATTTTCTTTAATAATTATCCCAGGGCTGGGTCCAAACTAGGCAGTTGATATTTATGGACTGATAGGTAAGAATAAAGAGTTTCTTTGGCAAACAGAAACGTCACATATTTTCTGTGAAGTACACCTTTAAATCTGGGCCTGTCTACTAAGGACATGAATAGGACAGTGGAAAATTTAGTCTGAAGAGTGAGGACTTTGCAAGACGGTTGGTTGTAATTGTGCTGTGTGACAATTCAGAGGCACATACTCTTAGAAACACTGGGTTCAGGGAGACCAGAGAGGGGTGACCAGGCAAGCATGGCCGCGTTTGTTTTGTTTGCTTTACTAACTTTATTATTGTTAAGAGATTTCAAAATACCTAAAACCCCTGAGATTTAGCTTATAAAACAATCATTTTTTTTTTTTTTTTTTTTTTTTTAGCTGAGCCATCCTGCCACCTGTTGGCAGCTCAGGTGGGGCCGGGACGCGAACTGCTGTTGCTCAGAGCTCACACTCTTGAGCGAGCTCTTAACGAACTGAGCCACTGGGCTGGCCCACAACAATCATTTTTTAAAACCAAGATTTTATTTACCCACATAAATACCACTCCCACCTCTTACATACTTAGAGAAATTTACAAAATAATTTAACTCATTAAACCACATTTGTTTGTATATTAAAATACTTAACTTATAAAATGTAATTATGATGGACAATGTAACATTACTAGAAACATTGCCAATTCCATTACTCATGGACTTCATATTGCTTATGTTTATACATCAAATGTGAAGAGTTTAAATAATTCACCATAAAACTGGGGGTGAAGTTGATGATTCAATTGTCTTCATAGTTCTGGAAAAGTCACTTTTCAGGTTGAACTATCTGGATACTTCTATTAGGTTTACACTGCCTCAGTTAACATTCTTCTAGTTTTATATTATTTTCCTGAAGTAAATTTCTGTAACTAAATTTTTTAAAAAAGTAAACTCTGGCCTGCTTTTAGAGCTATGTTATTACAGAAAAGAAAAAATAATTATTTGATAATCAGGGAAATTAGACCCTCATTTAAGTATTTTTTTAATTATCTAAATAATTTTTTGGGTTTATGTACAGGGCTTGACCAAATAAATCTTTTTCTGTCATGAGTATTCAGAATAAGGGATGAATAAGCAAAGGTAAACATAATGAAAATAGATAATTAAGGGAATGCAGATTCAGTAAAGTTCTGAAGTTTGATATCCAGATAAGTGTAAAAATTGAAATTCAGTAACACAATGATATGATTTTGTGTGTGTGTGTGTGCTAAGCAAGATAGATGTAATTGAATACATTCAAGTTTTACAAAGAGACATTCTTCTAGCAAGTGGTTGGTATTGATGTTCAAAAAAACTTGCCCTTAACCTTGTGGCTAATTAGGAACTAGACTGATAGTTATAGCTTTTCTTTCTAAAGGCAGTTTGCTTCCTCTGACCACTCCCCATGCCAGCTAGATTTACAGTGATAAGTGACAATGGAAGTTTAAGACAGTTAAAAACTGCAGTACATATAACTATATTATACATTCATCAAAACACATTTACTACACCATGACATGTGGGGAAAGTGAAGTTTAAGTCACTTGTAGGAGAAATGCATTACCAACTGTTTTTCCTCTTTAACTGGCATATCTAGGCACAAAATATAAAGAAAAATGACTTTATAATGTGCTATAGTAATATTTTATCATTTTGTACTAGCACCTTAAAGAAAATAGCAAATTCTGGGGTGGCTATTACAGAGGTCGGCAAACTGCGGCTCGCCACATGCGGCTCTTTGGGGTATGTACATGTGGCTCTGAAATAAAATTGAAAATGAAAATAAAACTATCATAGTCTCATTTATAAAAATTTTAAATTTCACATAATGGTGATTTCATTCGTTTTATGGCTCTTGTTGTGAAGAACAGGACTGGCTCTTCCGTCTCAAAAGTTTGCCAACCCCTGGGCTATTACAACGCAGAAACAGTTAGATTATGGCTATAAGATTAAGGCAGCAATTTTATAAGCCTTTCTCAATATGAAAAATGATAGAGATGAACTAGTGATAGAATGATGAGCTAAAGACTGAGAAAGATATTCAAACACCTACTCACTCTTTAACTGCTCCTTAAATGTGACTCTCCAATCAACAGTTTTTCCCAACTCCCAGGCAACTTCAGTTAAGCAATTCAAAGCCTCCATAACAGCCGTCTTCATAACTCTTTTACGAGTCTTTTCAAATATATTGTGATTATGTCATCATTACCTCCAAGGAAAGATAGGTTCCATTCCCCTTTCAAATTTCAGAAATTTAAAAAGTGCTTTGGACATAGCAGGCACTCAAGGAATAATGATAATGTTGGATAAGAGCGAGCAGAAAAACATACCAAGTGGGAAAAATCCCAGGAAGGTAGGACTAGTTGCCTTTGTCAAATTTTTATAATTGTAGAAGAGTCACTGACACTTAATTTCCTTTTCTAAATAGCAAATATGATTTATTTCTGTAATATAATGATCTGGTTAGCCTCACTCTTTGTTTTGAAAAAAATATATTTTTTTCAGTTATTGTTGCCTTTAATATAATATTAGTGTCAGGTGTACAGCATAGTGGTTAGACACTTGTATAATTTATGCAGTGATCCCCCCCCAATTAGTCTAGTATCCCCGTGGCACTATATATAGTTGTTGAAACATTATTGACTATATTCTCTATGCTGTACTTTACATTCCCGTGACTATTTTGTAACTTAATTTCTTCAACTAAAGAATAAGACTAACAATCACAGGCTGCTTAGATGTTTGTGTTTGGCCTGAAGTGTTTTTCAGAACTTCCCATCTCTCTGCTCTTTGCGGTAAGCATTTTTTCCCATTCTTTAGTCTGAAGGTGCCTACCATTCCCGATGGTCTTACAACTAACTGTCCACTTAAATGCCTGCCTGATCCCTGGAGGCATATTAATTTCTGACCTCTAAATTGTTTCCACCTCTTGTCCTTTAAGAGAACAAAGACTTAGGGAAGAAAGGAAAGAAGGAAGGAAAGATGGGAGGAAAGAAGCCAGGAGAATGATATGGAGGAATGCAGAAATAACAAATGTTTAAAACGCATTCTGAACTTACCCTGATAATAACCATTAGTTTTATTTATGTCACATCCAAAGGTTTTCCAAGTGTGACAATCAGTGAGGTGAAACACCCAGATCTGACAGCCATGTCACACCAATTCCCAAGGAATTACCCATAAAAAGTAGAAAAATAGGGTTTCATAATTAGTGTGTGTAGAGGATGTACAATCAAAGAAGGTGTCTAATGCTTTTTGGTAATTTATAATTCTATGATTGTCACTTAGTCTTTTGGAATTTGAAATGACTGGAAGAGTATCCCACTAATTGCAAAAAATTATCAAATATTTTAACTGTTACACTTCTTGCCCTAAGTACATGAAAATAATTTTTAAAAACAGGCATTTTAAGTTTTTTCCCCTCAAAAAAAAAAGAAGGAAAAGAAATGCTGAAACTTTATTATAATACCTTCCAAGTAAACAAAGAGAAATATGCTTATACCCTAATTATCCATATTGTGATGTTAAAGTAATCAACTAATGGAATTCAGTGCCAGTAGTGTGTTGGTAAATGTTTAACAAACAGCTTTCTGGGAGCAGGGAGATCTTTGATTTGTAGCGTTTGCCAATTTCTGTGGTGTACATACTCCCACCATGGTTGATTTCAGGCTACTGACATGATGTCATGCAAGTGGAGTTATGAAGAGATGTTGACAATCACTCTTGCTGGCACTAGCACAAATTGGAGTGTACCAATTTACTTTTCCTCTCCTAACTTAGAGTTTACTACTCATTATGCTAGTGTAATATTGTTTAAAAAGGAAAATAGAAACTTTCATGAACAATGTGTTCCCTATTTCAAAACCTGTATCATCTGTCAGTGAGTACCTTCAGCCATGAAAAGTATGTAATTCCAAAAGGGCCTACAGAAAGCACCAAGGCCCATGGTAAATGCTGCTGCAGGCTGATGCTAATCCTGTAAATAAATGATTTGATACTTGACAAATATGGTGTAGCTTTTTCGAAGGAAAAACTGTGCCTGTTCTCCTATGTGGATGCAATCTCACTATAGCAGCTTCAAGTGGGCAGAACCAGAGTCATGCCACAAGTTCATTAACAAACCAAACATTTTACCTACCAGAGCACATTCACTCTGCACCACTGTTATATGTAGGCCAGGAAAGTCCCTCTCAGAACTGATCTCAGTCATTAAGGAGAGAAAGTCACTGATGTATACACCAGTTTTTCTCCAAACTAGATTGAAGGGATTTAGTGATACTAACCTAAGTCAACCATAATGCCAAAAATACTTTTCATGTTGCCAATTCATTGTTGGCTCTTCACCCATTGCGGGGGAGAACACCTCAAGTGAACTTGCAGCAATTCAGATATTTGCGAACTAACATTTATAACCTTTTTATGCAGCTAAGATTCACTCTTCCTAGAACCAGTCAACACTTGTTTTAAAATCTTTTCAGAGTAAGCTGGGGTCATAAATAAGCAACTACTCAGTAGACACCTCTACTGTCATGGAAACAGAATACTGCAGGTCCCCTGTAGGTCTTTTCTTACATTCTGATTCCTATCTCCTAGTGGCTTTTACACTCATTGTGGCAACATCTACTGTGAAGTTTTCTCCAGAGCCATCATATCTTCTCTTGGAAAGATCTCCTACTTCATATGCTTCACCCTTTGTATCTTCTCTGTTTATAGGAAAGGCAGGCAGTACAGAGTTTCACCTGCATTGAACTAAAACAAAAAACACTGAAACACAGATACATGTCCCTAATGAGACCTGGACACGATCGTTAGTGCCCTACCTGACCCTGTGAGGTTGCAAGACTGTGAAGGGCAGTGGGTTTTATCCACATCATCAGTCTGTAGACATGTAGCTAACATTAATGTGTCCAGCATACTAACCAAAAGCTTTGGTTTTGGAGACAAGCTTCCTGGATTTAAATTCCAGCTTTGTCTTTTACCAGCTGTATGGCACTGGGAAAAATCACTTCAATTCTCTGAGCACCAGTTTCCTCATCTATAAAATGAGGAAAACCTATTTTACAAGGGCTGCTATGAGAATAAACTGAGAAAATCCTCATCAAGAATTTGGAACAATTTCTAGAACATAATCACAATAAATAACTAATTATTATTATGAAGTAGATATACAGATGAAATAAGAACTGATATTTTAGTAAGGTTATGATGATGTTCAGTTCCCCAGATTTTTTTTTTTCCCCTCTATATTCTGCTTCTGAAAGTAGTTCAGATCAGTAGTTTGGATTTATTTTCCAAACACTGTGTAAGGTGGTGTCATTCTGAAGGGAGTGTATTCAGCTATGGCATCTGGAAAATGCACGCTGAACAGGACACTGCTTCACCCAAACCGTGCAACTCTTTTATTCCTCCTTCACAGGGGAGACTACAGGAAGTGATTTTTAACTAACATTTTTCTCTTTAGATTTTTAACTTCTCAAAACACTTTTCCCGTTGATATAATTATTTTTCTTCACACAGAACTTATCATATGCCTATCCTCCCCACACTAGCTAATATTGCTTATGGAAGAAAAGAATGAACTCTTTAACATGAGCTTCAAGGCCTCTGCAGTCTGGTCTTACTTAGCCTGTTTCCGACTTCTATTTGATTACTTTCCATCACAAACTTGATCTTATCAGACTTGATTATTCACCTACTTCATCATGCATTTGCATATGCTCACTTGTTCATTTATTCTTTTCATTCATATACTTTATACTTGCTTACCATGTGCCAGAAACTTTGCTAGGTGTTAGAGATTAAAGATTTTTAAAAAATGCACAGGCTTATTTGCATGTGCAGAGAATGAGCCCAATATGCAAAAGAGCAAGCAGAGATGAGATACAAATTTAAAAAGGAGTGATTCCCAGAGATGCTGAATTTCTATATCAGTCCTTGAGGCCATGGTTCCGGTGCACTTCCTTCATTTCCACAAGTGACTGTCACACATCTCAGGCACATGAGCCAATGAGTCCCTACTTGGTGTTAGTGGGTTTGAGTTGGGTATCTGCCAGTTTCAACTGAAAGAGTCCTGACTGATACCTCTACCACATTAAGAACTTGGATGCACATGGTAAAGCAATGGGTGCACAGAGAAGTTTTAAGATGCAAAATGTTTTTAAATGGATGAAAATGTTTTAAGGGATCGAAAGTACATTCACATAGCAGTTCCAGTGGACTGTACAGAAGACAGATTTGAGGGAGACCATTTAGGCACCTCTTATGCTGTTCAAGAATTTAGACCTTCATCCTTACAGGATTTCTGACTATGGAAACAGTCCACCAAGGCCCAGCTCATTTAGTGTCTTTCTGATCTCACTCAGCGGCACGAATGGTCCTTTGTTGTCCAGTCCTGCAGCAGTCACCTGTACCTCCAACACCAGCAGTGCATTAGAATCACCTGGAGGGCTTGTTAAAACTAGACTGCTGGGCTCCACCCCAAGAGTTTCTGATTCAGTAGTTCTGGGGTGGGACCCAAGGATTCAGAAAGTTCCAGGGGCCACACTTTGAGAACCACGGCTCTAACACATTTCATTGTAGCTGTAGTCTAGATTGTTTGCTCATCAGCATCCTCTGCCAGATTAAAAGTTCCTGAAGGATTGATTTCCTTATTCATCTTTGTAAAATTCTCAGAAACTAAAATAATGCTTTATATAAAATTGGTATTTGATAAGCACTATCAAATAACTGCAGAGATAAACATTTTACCATAATATAATAAATTCCCTCAGATTCCCTCAAGACATGAACTATGCAACTAGAGAAAAGACGGAAAGGCATCATATATCCTGGCTTCTTTTGGGCTAATTTTGATTATACCTCTAACTGATTTCTTGTAATCCTTAGGCATAAAGGACAATGATTATTTTCAAATATAAGAAAGCTTGATGCACATGATCCTAGAGAAGTTAAGACAAGCATTTTGCTTCCTCCTGCATGTGTTTCTATTTCCTCTTGATTTAGTTGGCATCTGACAGCCCAGGGGAAAAAACATTTCAAGCATTTTTCATCCTATTATTTAGAAATGCTGATCAAATTAACTTCTTTGTAGCTATTCTTATGGCAAGATAGTCTGTCCCTTTAGGCTTTATTGCCTTATAGCTATTAAAAAACACCTAGGAATAAATTTAAACAAGGAAGTGAAAGATCTGTACACTGAAAACTATAAGTCATTGAAAACACAAATAAATGGAGAGATATTCCATGCTTGTGGATTGGGACAATTAATATTGTTAAAGTGTCTATATTACCCAAAGCAATCTACAGGTTCAATGCAATCCCTATCAAAATACCAATGGCATGCTTCACAGAAATAAAAGGAACAATCTTACAATCTGTACGAAACCACAAAAGACCCAAAATAGCCAAAGCAATCTTGAAAAAGAAGAACAAAGCTGAAGGCATGACGCTTCCTGATTTCAAACTATATAATAAAGCTATATTAATCAACAGTATGGTATTGGAAAAGAAAACATTATGGATATTGGCATAAAAATAGACACATAAATCAATGGAACAGGATAGAGAGCCCAGAAATAAACCCATGCATATATGGTCAATTAATTTACAACAAGGAGTCAAGAATATACAACACAGAAAGGAAAGTCTCTTTAATAGATAGTGCCGGGAAAACTGAACAGCCACATGTAAATGAATGAAAATGACCACTCTTTTACACCATACACAAAAATTAACTCAAAATGAATTAAAGACTCAAAACCATAGAACTCCTAGAAAAAAACATAGGTGGTAGGCTCTGACATTGGTCTTAGTGGTGATTCTTTTGGATTTGACACCAAAAGAAAAGGCAGCCAAAGAAAAAGTAAAGAAATGGGACTTCATCAAACTAGAAAGCTTCTGCACAGCAAACCATCAACAAAATAAAAAGGCAACATACTGAATGGGAAAGAACTCATACAACTTAATAGTAAAACCAAACAATCCAATTTAAAAAATGAGCAGAAGATCTGAATAAACATTTTGCGAAAGAAGACATATAAATGGACAACAGGTACATGAAAAGATGTTCAACCTCACTAATCATCAGGGAAATGCAAATTGAAACCACCAGATACCACCTCACACCTGTTAGAATGGCTATTATAAAAAAGACAAGAGATAACAAGTGTTGGCAAGGGTGTGGAGCAAAGGGAACCCTTGTGCACTTCTATTGGGAATGTAAATTGGTGCAGCCACTATGGAAAACAGTATGGAGGTTCCTCAGAAAATTAAAAATAGAACTACCATATGACCCAGAATGCCACTTCTGGGTATTCACCTGAAGAAAACAAAAACACTTATTCAAAAAGATATATGAATCCCATGTTTATTGTAACATTATTCACAATAGCCAAGATATAGAAACAACCTAAGTGGCCTTTGACTGATAAATTAAAAAAATGTTGCATGCACACACACACATACATTTATTATTCAGCCATAAAAAATAAGGAAATTCTGTCTTCTGTGACAACACAGATGGACCTTGAGGGCACTATGCTATGTGAAATAGGCAGAGAAAGACAAATACTGTTGGATCTCACTTATATGTGGAATCTCAAAAACCAAACAAAACCAAAATCAAAGATACAGAGAACAGATTGGTGGTTGCCATAGGCAGACCAGGGGTGTGGGGTGGGGGAGCAGGGTTGGCAAAATAATTGAAGAGAGTCAAAAGGTGCATAGAGATAAGGGGGGCGGTGGTGGTGGTGGTGACTGCAAAGTGGCATTACCTTAGGCATCCTGTGACGTTGTAGAATATATCAAAATCGAGCAAACCATTTGCTTTGGGGTAGTCTCCCTCTGGCCACCCCGAATATGGGATGATGATAGTCTCAGTCAGGATAAGCAAGGCTTCTGTTATCATGAGATTCTTGAGTTTGTCATTAGAGGACAAATTCCACAGCAAACCTAGAATCAAAACAGGGCAGGGTTCGGTCAAAATGACTGCTGAAAAGGTCAGTTAAGGCCATTACCCCTAGGACTATGGTTAGTTATAAAAAATAAGAAGTGGGGGACAGAGCCCCATGTCCATTGAAAGAATCTGTTTAGAGCTCATTAGATGGCAACGGAAGGTGATCCATAAGAACAATTAAAAATATATTGGGGGGGGGGCATATAAAACTATAAAACTATGGCAGGTCTAATCAGGAATGTGAATGAAAGCCAGGAATCTTTAAATGTTTATTGCTGTTTCTCTTTAAAAAAGCTGAGCTCATTGAGATGATAAATTCTGGGCTCAGCAAAAGGAAGGCTTGAAATGATCCCATTGTAACTAAGACTTCAACATTTTTAAAGGGTCATATTTTTTCTCCCTTAGATGCATAGATAGAATACCTTCCTCGGCCTCCTGCTCCCCACTACCTGCAACTTCTACCTGATATTTGTCTCTCCAACAGCAGGAAGGGCCTGCAGAAAGCCTTTGACTAGCTCCTGGCTGTTGATCAACATCAGCAATTAATATTTATTGACTCCTACCCACTGATAGATTTTATGTCCTCCTGGAATTTAAGCTGGCTACCTCACATATTTCTTACATTATAGTCTAGTGACATTATATTATAGGAGTGACAAGAGTATTTTATCTACCTGTCAACTTGCATGCCCCAAGCATTGGTCTAAGACTGGTACCACATTTACTCATTTAACTTTCTCTTCCTCTTGAATTCCCCTCTGCAACCCACCCCCACCCAAGAGAAAGGCCAACTCAGGGAAAATTAAGATACTAGGACACTGTACTTTCCAGGGCGTTTGTGAGACTGAAGCTGGGTAGTGAGAAAGAATACAAAACGGCATATACATTTAGCAATTGTTTTTCTTACATATTCGGTGCTCAAATACTTCTGATTCAGTGGACGAACTATACACCTATTGTTCACTATTCCCATGACTCTCAGCAGGTATAAAGTTGCCTTACAATCTTTCATACCTCAGTAACTTACTATAGCTCACCAGCGTCCAGGAAAGGACAAAGAGAGAGGGGACGGAAAGAGAAGGGATATTCATTTTCTTCCCTAGTCACGCCCCTACCACCCGGTCAATAACGCCTACTTGTTAAATTTACTGCTTTGTCAGAACAAGAGAAGAGGAAGCACAGGTATACAGGGCAGTCGACTTTATGAGAAAAGCAAACATGGCAACCTTAGCTGGATTATGTGGTGATATCACCGCCCCTAATTTTAGTGACTGAAATAATAGCCTGTACAATTAAAGCTTGGTGATTATTCAACCCTACTTGTATTTGGCCTGTCAACTAGAACACTCTAGGCCAATGCAGTCTTTTGCGTTTAAACAGTTTACTTTGGCTGTGCACAAGTAACCAATTCCTAAAACAATAACCAAATAATAACCAAATATCCACTGCAGCCCACACTTCAGTTTCCCGTAGATACAGCAACACTGGGTCTTGGGTCTTGTAAGGACTAGAATTTTGGCATACGAGGAGGTCTTTTCCTGATCAAACTAGCATTTGGGGTTAGTCATCAGCAGTGTCCCTCAGCCACAAGTTTTGCAACCAATGACTTCATCCCTCCCATTTCATCTAAGAGGCCCTGGAACAGGGGAGAGACAGAATCAAACTCCGAAGGTGGTTGCAGACAATTAAAGGCAGGTCTTCTGAGGCTGAGTTTTGGTTACTAAGCTACAAAAGAAAGTTAAAAAGAAAAGAGAGAAAAGGAAAGAAAAAAAAATGCTTCCTGTTCTAAATAAGCAAACAAATTAAGAGTCTCTGCCTGCGGGGAGACTTAAAAGTGTGAAGCATAATGACCTTTCCTCTTTTTAAAAAGGACCACACAGGGCACTCAAAGGAAAAGTACACCTTACAATAAAAACCAGACAGGATTAATTTGAACAAAGGGAGTGGAATTTTCCTTCAACAGTCCATGTCTTTTATAGCTTGGTAGGCAATATTATTTCTACACAAGTATATGGTTTAGGCATTTTGAGTATAATTTTTACTATAGGATATTGTATAGAAATGTCACGCCTGTCAAATTTCTGTACAGCATGAAGCTAGGAAAGCTTAAATGTTCACTAGAGGTTCGAGATTATACATATTTACACACACACACACACACACACACACACACACAATCTATACATGACCAATTACGAATTGTGGAAATACGTATGACAATATGAGACAAAGAGTTAATACCCTTAATATACAGAGTTCTTTCAATTTTTAAATCATTAAAAATTCAATGACTAACAGAAAAATTAACCCAAAGCTAAAAGATATTAGAGTCTAACATACATATGAATGCATGTTCTCTAGTAACTAAAGAAATGCAAGTTTAACAGCTAGATATCATTTTCTGTGACCACAGGAGGCGAAACCAGAACCAATGAGTGGAAATACTCGAGGAAGATTTGGGCTTACTGAAAGTATAAACCAAGAGAGCTCTGAAGAAAACAGATCTGCTTGTAAGGTCCAGCTGTATCACCAGTGCCGATAAAAATGAGCTCATCCTCTACCAAATTATCAACAAAAATGTTTTCTCCCAAAACTAGAGTGTTAAACTGGACTAGCTGTTTCCAAATGAGCCCAGTGGCAAATCAGCATCACATATTCCTGGGCCCCACCCCAAATTTACTGGGCCACAATCTCAAGATGAATTCCAGGAATTTATATTTGGAAGATGATTCCCATTTTTGGCATTGGGAAACCAATGAACTAAATGACCCTGAATAGACGTCCCTTTCAATCATCTGATTCTAGATTCCCTGGTATAATATTTAGGGTTGAGGTTTTCATTTGTCTCACCTTTAACTTCTGGGTCAATTTATTCACAGTGCCTAAATTTCAATTCTTATAGTTCTTTGTTGCAGCTGATCTGCCTGTCATTTTGTATCATTAAACTCTCATTCTAGCCAAAAAAGAAAAAGAGCTGGATTCTCTAGTAAGAGATATACTTTGAATAATTAGCAATCATATAGCCACATAATCCAAAAATTTAATGCCAACTGTGATATTTGCAAAACATAGCTAACTAAGTAAAGGGATCTTATAGATATTAAAACCCATGTTGTATTAATATTGCCCTCTAGGACTGGAAGGATAGTTATTTAACTAAGTCTGCATGACATTTAGGTAACAAAACTTGCAAATTTTATCCTCAGTACAGAAGAGAAGGGGGAACACTGTTTTTTTCAACTTTGCTTTTCAAAGTGATCACAGAACAGGAGGATTTTATTTATTTATTTATTTATTTATTTATTTATTTACAAATTCCTTTCTATGGATATACTTCTCCTTTCACCTTATTTTTTGTAAAATTTACCTGGAATAGCACATTATCACAAAGGCCATTTATTCCAAGTTATAAATAAACCCAAGATACTTTGTTGAACATTACAAATGAAGAATAAAATAATATAGGGCTAGCCAAGTGGCACGTTGGTTGAATTGGCTTGGGACGCTAGCTCTAAGCAGCAGGGCCCCGGTTTGGATCCCATGAGGGCCAGTGATGCTGCGCCCTCTACAGCTAAGATGGTGAACAACAGCTCGACCTGGAGCTGGGCTGCCCTGGTTTGCCGGTGATGGTGTAGGCTTCAGTGGAGCTGGCCAGCAGCTGGCATGAGCTTTTGTGAGCTGCTGTGAGCGGCCATCCAGAAGCCGGTGACTGATCTGTCTCACTAGGGAAGAGCGCAATGATAATACCAACATGGGCCAGTGAAGCGACGTCCTCCACAACTAGACTGAAGAACAAAAGGACAGCAACTTGTCTGTTCCC